>NC_066619.1:132235200-132412562 GCF_025201925.1 Gopherus flavomarginatus | reverse complement strand
CTGAAACATTATATCCCCAATAAGTGGCAGCGACGCTCCACCCTGCTCAGCACCAGGAGTCCTAAGGAGGCATATCTAACATCAAGATTGATCAACATCATGTGGTCATAGGTTAGGGTTGGATAGAGGTTAACTGCAATTTGCAAATTCTCTTTAAGCAACTTTGTGTAAACTTACACCACTGCAGCATTGCCAGGAGGTGACTTGTCCCTTGACGTGCCTCTGGAATGCCCTATTTTTGGCTGGCTGTGCCACCTTCACATGTTATTGCACACGTATGCACAACGCTTGGTTGATTAGTGTCTTTGCAGCTTCCCTTTGCAACACTGTTGGGTCTCAGATTGTATTTAGAATGCTGGGTTTTTAATTGACAGCTCACCTGAGATAACTTTGTTGTGGTGGCCGGTAGAAGCCGGGGCGGGCTCGCTGTGGGAAGCACACGGAGGGGCAGAGGATGCTGGATGCTCCAAGGAGAGACCCAGGAGGTGAAGCCGCGTGAGCTTCTCGCCCTGAACAAGTCTGCTCCAAGGAGAGGAGGCTCCCCAAAGTCCTGACTGGCTTGGTGGGGAGCAGTTCCAGAGCATCGCCCAGTGACTCCGTGACAGACAGATTAGGTTAAATTGATATTTTTATAATCACTGTTGATGGTACTTTATGGAACATGACTGTATTGCCTTTGTTAGGTTAAAGGAAGAGATGAACAACCTGAAATAACTTCTGCTATCTTTTCATTTTAATTACTGCAGGATGAATATAAACCAGAAAAGGCTTTATCTGAGGAAGATCTGAAAAATGCAGTTAGCGTGCACCATGCATTGGCATCAAAGGCAACAGACTATGAGAAGAGGCCCAACGTCCTAAAGCTCAAAACAGCTGACTGGAGGGTCCTGCTTTTCCAAGCCCAGTATGTTCCGTTCACTCAGGGTTTTTCTAGGGCTGTTTTGTTTGTGGGCAGAAAAGGATTGGGAGGAGAGAGGGATGATTGTGCCCTCTAGGGGTGCAGGAAGGTAGGAGTAAGTTCATGACTTGAAGGGTTAAGTGGGAGATCAGTCTGTTTAGTTTATCAAAAAGGTGATTAAGAAGTGACTTGATTAGGATGTGAGAGTATCTTCATGGGGAGAAAAGACCAAGTACTGAAGGGCTCCTTACTCTAGCTGAGAAAGACATGAGAAGCAATGGCTGGCAGTAAAAGCCAGATGAACTTCAAATGCGAAATTAGCACAAATGTGTAGTAGCAAGGGTGAGTAACCCTTGGAGCAAACTGCCAAGGGAAGGCAGTCATGGATTCTCCAACTGTTGATCTCTGGAAGGTGTATGTTAGTCAAACACAAGTTACTAGGCTCAGTTCAGGAGTAAATGGATGAAATTCTGTGGCCTGTGTTAGACAGGAGGTCAGATTAGATTATTTTAGGGTCCATTCTGGCCTTAAAAAAAAATGTTCTGCTTGAGCCCTGATCTTCCTGTGAGATCTGCGTGGGCAGACTGCTGCACCCCACAGAGTCCCCAGCAGGCCAGCGAAGCTTCATGAGGGCCCAGGAGTCAGCCTGCAAGAATCAGCATACATGCTCCGGGCCTTAGAATATGCAGCAAAATAGAACATCAGCCAGTCCATAGGTGGTCTAATGGATTTTATAGCCTAGAGCAGTGGTTTTCAGTACTGGGTCGCGGAATGAAAGGCACTGGGTCATGGCAGCTTTGGGTTAACACCGCTGACCAGGCCATTAAAAAGTCCCATTGATGGTGCTGCCTGGCTAAGGCAGGCTAGTCCCTACCTGTTCTGATACGGTGCTGCGCCCCTAGGCGGGGGCGGAGGGGGGAGAAACACAGGGCACCATACGCTGCCCCTACCCCAAGCACCATCTCGACACTTCCATTGGCTGGTTTGCAGCCCAGGGCCCCCACACACACACCCTGAACCTCTCATTCCCAGCCCCACACCGCAGCCCTCACCCCTGCATCCCAACCATCTGCCCCAGCCCTGAGCCCCTCCCATACCCCAGACCCCTCATCCTCAGTTCCGTTGGGTCGTGAACATCAATAATTTTCTTCAACTGGATCGCCAGGAGAAAAGTTTGAAAAACTCTGGGCTAGAGGACCTCAGCTGAATCACAAGTAATGAAGGCAGGAAATACAGTAGAGCATTCTGTCTTTGAATTTGCATGCCCTTCTTAGCAATTTACCTGCCACTTGTAGCACTCAGCATTGAATATCCAAATGATTTTGATTTGATTTGTTTGTGTAGTCTCAGCCCTTTTGCAGCCGTTCACAGTATGTTCCTGCTGAACCACGATATGATATAGAAATTTAATCCCAGTAATGATCCCACAGCTTGCTGGAGAGTAAGCACATACTGAAGGCTTGACTATGTCGTGCTGCAGTCGACCTAGGGGTGTGTGATATCTGAAGTACTCTACCGTGTTGCTCTTTGCCTGCCACGTGTAGACTCTGCTGGCGCACTCTAAAAGTTCATGCTGATGTAGTCCCATTTCAAACAGAACTACGTTAACATGCACTACGTGACTTGTGGATCCTGCCAGCAGGGTCTACACAGGACAGGTAGAGCTCCCTAGAAATCATGCAGCCCTCGTTTGCACTGCAGCATTGTGCAGACGAGCCCCAAGAATGCACTTGAATTCAAGTTTGAAAGGGGCTGCTAGGTAGAAAAAGCACCAAGGTGTGGCTGGAAGCACTAGATGCAGAGATGAGCTCTTTGTGTTGATTACTGTACCTGTAGGTTCCCACCAAGAGTCCTAGTTTGATAGTGGTTATGTCCTTCTGAGGATGATTTTCATACCTTTCCATCTATATCTGGCAAAGATTTAAGCTTGTCTTTATGCAGTGTGACTTCAGTCATGGTGCCTAAAGTTAAGCATGCATGAAAGTCTTTGCAGGATCAGGACGATAGTTGGAAGAGAGAGACATTTGACTTGCATACGCATTATTTTCTCTGACTCCAACTTTTTACTATTCAATGTGCTTTGCTTGGCCCCTCCCTACATCACCAGGGTCATGAATTCCTCAGTCAGTTTCACTGCCCAGGCAATTTTTAATAGCATGCAATAGATTTAATTGAAGGTCTTGGAGTTCTTTGCTGTGGGGCCTGGCACGGCAGTAAACTCTGTGTTTTACAGAGGCTGGTTGGTTGAGAAGTGCAGAAAGAATTGTGTTATTAATACCCATCTGCAGTAAGAAGTAGGGGAGAGAGATTGGAAAAGTGAGGTCAAAGGCAGGATTTTGTGTCTTGGGTAGGGAAAGCAGAAGCTTGGGCAAGGGCCATTCCCTTTGTTAAATTTAATAGGGAAGTACTCACTGCTTGTGTATTCTGTGGCTCAGTAGTTGATTCTGGAAGGGAAGTTATTAGCAATCAAGCTAATGGTGTGGCTGTTTGTGGTTCAGTGAAGCCACTGAAGATGGAAAGAAGAAATGTGCAAATTAAGGGTTGAGAGCATTTTGGCTGCCATCAAAATGGATGTTTCCAGACATAAGCCAACCTCTAACTGAAGTGGTTAGGAAGAAACTTCCTCTGTATGACACCCTCTGGGACTTCTGACACTAGCCACTACTGGAGGTAGGACACTGCACTAGATGGCAGTTCAGATGTCCCTATGATGATGAAGCTGACAGCAAGGAGGAAGAAGGAGGAGACACTGAGTCCACCAATATCCTGATTGCTCTCCGTCTTTCTTCCACAGGAGCCCAGAAGAAATGCAGGCATGGATCAACAAAATCAATTGTGTGGCAGCTATATTTTCTGCTCCACCATTTCCAGCTGCTATTGGCTCTCAGAAGAAGTTCAGTCGTCCACTTCTACCGGCCACCACAACAAAGTTATCTCAGGTGAGCTGTTATTATAATAAGCATATCTCCTGGGCTGGAGAGTCCTTTGGCCAGAGATGAGCTTGGAAGGTTCTTCTGCAGCCTTGAAGCTATGTTATTTTGTTGCTATCAGTAGTAAAGCTCCTGTGCAAACAATCTTGCTAACACCTTCATCTAAAGGAGTTTATCTCTACTAGCTTCTTAGGACCAGAAATATTTGCAGAGTTAAAGGTAAGAGGGGATGGAGACCTGATGTAATGTGTTTTAGGCTCATTTACACATCAGATAGAAAGTCCTTGCCTCCTGGGTGTGGCTAAGAATGTAAGACATTTCAGGCACCAGAGCACAGTATGCCTATACTCCTCAACCCTGTAAGATTTAATTTAATTGAGAGCCTTCAGTCTCCTCCTCCTGAAACGAACTGTAGGTGTTTCTTGAATTTAGGTATTTTCCTTGTGCCCACGGGCTTCCCTGAAATTTTATCCCATGCATTTATTATTCTTTGGGCTTAGTTGGGTGAGAAAAGTGGGCCATAAGCCACCTTCCTGGCTTATTGACCCTGGGGCCAGCCAGGGGCCGGTTCATATTCCAGTGTCACTTTAGAGCACCTTCAGGACTGCACCTTCAGGACTGCTCTAAACTGTACACGCTGTAGAACATCTATGGAGGCTGTGAGGGTGATTGGCATGCAGCTAGCTAGGCTGGCTCTTGGCCCCCCGCAGATTCTCCACTAGTAGCGGAATGCCCTGTAGGATTAGTGAGTCTCCTCTCTGTTCCCTTTGCACCACAGCAGCAGAGGGTAGAATCTAATCTTAGGAATGAAGCAATCTTGAGTATTTTATCTACTGCTAGCATTGTGAAAGAAATCTGTCTGAACTTCATTACTCCTTTTCCTAAATTTGAAAGGCTTTATGGCATCATCGCCATTTACTGACTAGCCTTCAGAATGTCTTAGCTCTCAGAGCCTTTCCTCATAACCTAGATTATTCAAAACCACCTTCTGACAATATCACTTGTCCAGTGGCCTGGAGATTAGCACTTCAAGCTGTGTTTTTGGTGGAGGTCTAACAAGTGCCTTAAACAGGCGTAATAGTACTTGTCTTGTTCTGGGTTTTCACCTTCTGTTAATACAAACTAGTGTCTTGTTTGCCATTTTTTCACTGCAGCTCCGCCATGGCTTGAGGTTTCAATATTTCGCCCACAGCCATCAAAAACATCCTTTCACCGATCACTGCACTGAGATATCATTCCATTTAGCACACAGTTTCCTAGCTTAATTGTTTCCATTTTATCAGGAATAACAAAAAAACAACAAACCCCTGTGGTTTGCGTACTGATAAAAGGGTGACATGAGAAGCAGAATAACGGAAGTTGTTTGAGCTTAACAGCAAAAGATTGTTAAATTTTTCAAAGCAGATAAATTCAAAGACAAGCTAAAACCTGTCTGCTTTTATCTGCAAGCTGGAGAGGTTGTAAGCAGGCTGTTTGTCATTCTGCAGAGGATGAAATATGAATTATCAACTCTTTCTGGTCTTCATGTTAGAGTTTGTGAGCTGAATCAAGAAGACCACTACAGCACTAACTACAAAGGACCTGCACCTGCTCAGAGTAAAATCAATGTAGTCATTTTCATTGATATCAGTGGCAGCAGGGTCAGACCCTGACAGACATAGGAGATAAGGAGACAAGACAAAATTAATTGTACTAAATCATTTCACCAAGTTCACCTCCAGTGTCTACATCCTATAGTTGGCTGGTAACAGGGATGTAATAAACGTATATAATGAATGATCTACAGAAGGTAGATGAAGAACTTCTGTTCTCCCTGTCTCATAACACCTGAACAAGGAGATGTTCAATGAAACTAAAAGGTGGCAGATTCAAATCAATAAAAGGCAGTGCTTTTTCCACATGTGTAGTTAGACTGAGAAACTCACTGCTGCTGGAAGTTGTTGAGGCCAAGAATTTAGCTAGATCAAAAAAACGATTGGAGACGTACATAGATATCAAGAATATCCTAAGCTGTTATAATGAATAGTAAACATTTTTGGAAGGGATATCAAACCTCGTGCTTCAGGGCTTAGGCCAATCTGTTAGAGATCAGGACGAGATCTGATGTCTCCCTCTGCAGGGTCCTTGCACTTTCCTCTGGTGCATCTAGCGTTGGCTACTGTCAGAAACAGGCTGCAGGGCCTGCAGGACCTAAGGAGTGTATGCTTTGAAGGGGGTTGCAGAAGGGTGACTTTCTCTGCCCAGATGGACTGGAGGGGGTGAGTGGGTTTGGGATGATTATGGCAAAGGAAATGGCGTAGAAAGAAAGAAAGATCTCCAACTGCACAATGGAGTAAAGTGTAACAAAAGGAAATAAGCCTTCGGGAGAGGACAGAACATCCTCCTCCCAGGAGAGCCTGTACCTTGCGTAGCTCTGACCCACTGGCTGCTACAGACTGGAAAACACATACTGGCAGAATGACAGAGCGGAGGGGTCTGACAATTGTACCAATCCTGTTGCCACAAGAGTTGCTTCCAAACTGCAATGACCTTAAGTGTGGGGCCAAGCTCTGTTCTTTCTTGTACCCCACACAACATCATTGACGTGGCTGAATTTGGCCCGGGGGTTAGTAAAGTGGAAGGGCTGGATTTTCAGCAGTGCTCCACAGCCGGCAACTCCCATTGTTCTCACCTGGGGGTAGGGTGACCAGACAGCAAATGTGAAAAATTAGGACGAGGTTGGGGGGTAATAGGAGCCTATATAAGAAAAAGACCTGAAAATCGGGACTGTCCCTATAAAATCAGGACATCTGGTCACCCTACCTGGGGCAGGAGTGGTAGATTCTCGCTTGGGGAGGTGCTGGGTTCTGCGTACCTTAAAAAGTCTGGCCATTTCTTCTGGAGCCTACAAGGAAGCTGCTGGGAGCCAAGCTCTTGAAGATCTAGCCCTAAGAATTTACCATATAAATAAAATGAAATGTTTAAAAAACGCCACTTGCCAGAAGTTGCTGTCTAGTGTACGAGCGGGTCTTTTTCTTCTTTTTACTTACTGAATCTTTGAGCATCTGACACTTACATGACTAATATGTTTCTGAAGGATGAACAGCTGAAATCACATGAAGCTAAGCTGAAACAAATCTCTACCGAGCTAGCCGAGCATCGTTCCTACCCACCGGACAAGAAACTTAAAGGCAAGGAAGTAGATGACTACAAACTGAAAGACCACTATCTGGAGTTTGAGGTATGTCTGGGATACAGCACTAAATACATTGGCTTGGCATCTGCCTTGGAGAAAAGCTCTGGAAATTACAGAACTCCTCATAGAACTAAGAGAAGGAATAACAATACTGTAGTATTTACTAAAGCAATAAAGATAGTATTAGTATCAATGGTGCAAATGGGCGCTTTTTGTTTTTTGTTACTAGTAAACATCTGCAAAAGTCTCCCTACCTCATTACCTCTCCTTAACTCTTAAGATAAGTCAAAGCTTAGACTTAGGCAAGCAGTCAGTATGTCAAATATGATGAAAACTGTGCAAGGTGGTCATTATACTCTCAGCTTCCCCTGCGCCTGCAGATACAAATAACACAAACATTTGACACAGTTTGAGAGTTTTGACTGCAGTCACCTGTTACCTCATCGGGCAGGAGGGTCTCAAGAGTTTGGAATTCAGTTCCTGCCTCTGACACAGACTTCCTGTGTGACCGTGGGCAAGTCACTTAGCCTCTCTGTACCTCAGTTCCCCCTCTGTAAAATGAGGAATAATAATGTTTCCTTTCTCCCTTTGTCTTTCCTGTCTCTTTAGTTTATCAGCCCCCATGGGCAGGCAGAGTACCTAGTTCAATGGGGCCCCAATCTTAGCTGGGACCTCTAGATGCTGCTGTAATATAAATAATGGTAATAATCAGTCATTTGTATATTCAGAGGAGAAACAGCCATTCTTAACTTAGTACTGGCCACTCAGTGCACATGGACTCACTGCACCATCAGAACTCTTAGCACTGTGCACAGGTGACTAACAGGTAAAGCAGAGAGGGAAGAGGATAAAACACAGGTAATGGAATATGATGTTGAAAGTTAGACTGCAGGCATGAGAATCCTGCCCTTGTCTGTTTCTAGCTTGGGGAGTTTATATTGTTCTCTTTCTGTGCCTGTTTATATTTAGCAAGCTTTAGCAGTGAGGCATGGAAAGAAGTGGCCATGTGCATCGTACACGTCACCAGCAGCCCACCACATGTTTAGATAACTGTCACTAGGGCTGTCGCTTCTCCCTGTCTCCAAACCATGCCTTGGGCTCTTCAAGGAGGTTTATTTGCACAACAGAGGTTATCAGACAAGCAGAACACAGTCTTAACTCAATCCTCAGTGACAGGCTTCAGGGCCACTCCTTCAAGGGGTCTCTGGCCCTCCAGCTCCTGCAAGCTTCCTAGCCTCGGCCAGCTCTGCATCCCTCCTGGAGCAGCAGTCGCAGGGCTGCTCCCCTGAGCCCCCAGTCCTTTGCTCCTGGGACCCACCGCAGGCACTGGCTCCACTCCAGTGTGACCTCCCCGCTGGGGTTCTGCCTGTCGCATCCCTCCCTCTCCAGCTGCCTGTGAGCAGCCCTTTATAGGCCCTGTCAAGGCTTCTTTCCCCACTTTGAACTTTAGAGTGCAAATGTGGGAACCTGTATAAACACTTCTAAGCTTAATTACTAGCTTAGATCTAGTACGCTGCCACCAGCCAGAAATTCAGTGTCTGGCACACTCCCTGTGTCCCCCCCCACAACTTTCTCCTCCCTGGGCTGCCTTGAGAGGCTTCACCAATTCCCTGGTGAACACAGATTTAAACTCCTTGGATTTTAAAACAAGGAGGAATTAACCATCCCCCTTCCTTTCCCCCCACCAATCCCTGGTGAGTTCAGACCCAATCCCCTTGGATCTTAAAACAAGGAAAATCAATCAGATTCTTAAAAAGAAAGCTTTTAATTAAAGAAAGAAAAGGTAAAAATTTTCTCTGTAAAATCAGGATGGAAAATGCTTTACAGAGTACTCCGATTCATATAGAACAGAGGGGACCCCCCCCAGCCTTAGATTCAAAGTTACAGCAAACAGAGGTAAAAATCCTTCGAGCAAAAAGAAACATTCACAAGTTGAGAAACAAACATAAGACTAATCCGCCTTGCCTGGCTATTACTTACAATTTTGAAACATGAAGGACTGATTCAGAAAGATTTGGAGTGCCTGGATGTACGTCTGGTCCCTCTTAGTCCCAAGAGCGAACAGCGAAAAAACAAAAAGCACAAGAAAGACTTCCCTCCACTAAGATTTGAAAATATCTTCTCCCCCTATTGGTCCTCTGGTCAGGTGTCAGCCAGGTTTACTGAGCTTCTTAACCCTTTACAGGTAAAAGAGACATTAACCCTTAACTATCTGTTCATGACATGCCCCCCCAAATCTCAGACAGTGTGGAACCACACTGGCGGTGATTTCTTCCTAGAACTTTAGAATAAACAGATTAATAAAACACATGCACCTTTACATATACTACTAATTGTGTAAACTACAAGATTTTCCACATTTGAAGGACAATTTTTAACCAGTTGATTGTGGGAAACTTTCGCGGGAGAGTGCATGAGCTACTTTGTTAGAAGCTGCTGAAATGTGTTGAATTTCAAAATCAAAATCTTGGAGTGCTAAACTCCATTGAAGAAGTTTTTTGTTGTTTCCCTTGGCAGTATGAAGCCACTTTAGCGCAGCATGGTTGGTTTGTAGCTGGAACCGCCATCCCCAAACGTATGGGCGTAGCTTTTCCAGGGCATATACAATGGCATAGCATTCTTTTTCACTGATTGACCAATGGCTTTCCCTCTCAGACAGTTTCTTGCTGAGAAACACGACAGGATGAAATTCTTGATCTGGTCCTTCCTGCATTAAAACTGCTCCTACACCACACTCAGATGCATCCGTGGTTACTAGGAATGGTTTGTCAAAGTCTGGGGCCCTTAGCACAGGGTCAGACATGAGTGTTGCCTTAAGCTGGGTGAAGGCCTTTTGACACTCATCAGTCCACTTAACTGCATTTGGCTGGGTCTTTTTGGTCAGGTCTGTTAGTGGGGCAGCGATTTGGCTGTAGTGTGGTACAAATCGCCTGTAATATCCAGCCAAGCCTAAGAAGGATTGTACCTGTTTCTTTGACCTTGGGACAGGCCACTTTTGGATAGCATCCACCTTGGCCTGTAGGGGAGTTATTGTTCCTTGACCCACCTGGTGCCCCAGGTAAGTCACTCTGTTTTGGCCTGTTTGACACTTTTTAGCCTTAACAGTTAGTCCTGCCTGCCTGATGCCTCAAAGACTTTTTCCAGGTGTTCTGCCCATGAATCAGAAAAAATGGCCACATCATCGAGGTAGGCAACTGCAGATTCTCCCAGTCCTGCTAGGAAACCATCTACAAGTCTTTGGAAGGTGGCGGGTGCATTTTGCAGCCCGAAAGGAAGCACATTAAATTCATACACCCCTGCATGGGTGACGAATGCTGACCTCCCCTTGGCAGGTTCATCTAGCGTGATTTGCCAGTACCCCTTGGTTAAGTCTATTGTAGAGATGAACTGGGCACGTCCCAATTTCTCCAATAGCTCATCGGTGCGTGGCATTGGATAGTTGTCGGGACGAGTTACAGCATTTAGCTTACAGTAGTCCACACAAAAGCATATTTCCCCATCTGGTTTGGGAACTAGAACCACTGGAGATGCCCATGCACTGGTAGAGGGGCAGATTATACCCATCTGTAGCATGCTTTGGATCTCCTGTTCTATCGCAGCTTGGGCATGAGGAGACACCCGATAGGTTGGGGTTCTAATTGGGTGAGCATTACCTGTGTCAATGGAATGGTATGCCCATTCAGTCCGTCCTGGGGTGGCTGAGAACAATGGGGCGAAGCTAGTGCACAGCTCCTTGATCTGCTGTCGCTGCAGACGTTCAAGTGTCGCGGAGAGGTTCACCTCTTCTACGCCACCATCATTTTTTCCTTCGTAGTAGACACCTTCAGGCCACTCAGCGTCATCTCCTCCCTGGGCTGTAAACTGACAAACCTGTAAGTCTCTGGAATAAAAGGGCTTGAGAGAATTAACGTGGTACACTTTAGGGTTGAGGTGGGGAATGCTATGAGATAGTTAACAGCTCCTAGGCGCTCTTGGACCGTGAATGGCCCTTCCCATGACGCTTCCATCTTATGGGCCTGTTGCGCCTTCAAGACCATAACCTGGTCCCCTACTTTGAAGGAACGCTCTCTGGTATGTTTATCATACCAGGCCTTTTGCTCTTCCTGAGCATCCTTTAGGTTTTCTTTAGCAAGGGCTAAAGAGTGTCGGAGGGTGCTTTGTAGGTTGCTTACAAAGTCTAGAATGTTAGTTCCTGGAGAAGGCGTAAACCCCTCCCATTGCTGCTTCACCAACTGTAATGGCCCCTTAACCTCGTGGCCATACACAAGTTCGAATGGTGAAAACCCTAAACTGGATGTGGTACAGCCCTGTAGGCAAAAAGCAACTGCTGCAACACTAGGTCCCAGTCATTGGAGTGTTCATTGACGAATTTACGTATCATGGCCCCCAAAGTTCCATTAAACCTTTCCACCAGGCCATTGGTTTGATGGTGGTAAGAGGTAGCAACCAAGTGATTCACCCCATGAGCTTCCCACAGATTTTTCGTGGTCCCTGCCAGGAAATTAGATCCTGAATGTGTAAGGATGTCGGAGGGCCAGCCTACCCTGGCAGAAATGTCTGCTGAGGCCTGGCACACATTTTTAGCCCTGGTGTTGCTTAGAGCTACTGCTTCCAGCCATCGGGTAGCAAAATCCATGAAAATCAGTATGTACTGCTTTCCCCGGGGGGTCTTTTTTTAGAAAGGACCCAGAATATCCACAGCGATTCGCTAAAATGGGACCTCAATTATGGGGAGTAGCTGAAGAGGGGCTTTGATCTGGTCTTGAGGCTTTCCCACTCTTTGACACACCTCACAAGACCGGACATAACTAACAACGTCCTTGCCCATCCCCTCCCAGTGGAAGGACTTCCCCAACCTGTTTTTGGTTCTGTTCAGACCAGAATGGCCACTGGGATGATCATGGGCTAAGCTTAAGAGCTTTATCTGGTACTTAGTTGGAACTACCAACTATTTTTGAGGATGCCAGTCTTCCTGGTGTCCACCAGAAAGAGTCTCCTTGTATAAAAGTCCTTGTTCTACAATAAACCGGTTAGAAGAGCTGAGAGGCGGTGGGGTGCTCCGTGCCGCTGCCCAAGCTTTCTGAAGGCTGTCATCTGCTTCCTGCTCAGCCTGGAACTGTTCCCTTGAGGCTGGAGACACCAGTTCCTCCTTAGATTGTGGACTTGGGCTTGGTCCCTCTGGAAGCGATGTAGGTGATGGGTTGTTTTCGTTGATGGTGAACCGCTTTCCGCTGGTGCGCTATGCGATATTTCAGGCTGTAGCTGAGCCTCTTGGGTAGGGTTGTCTGCTGCTTCTGCCAGTTCAGGCCCGCTGGTGTCCTCTGGCGTTGGGGTTGGAGATAGGTTTGCAAGCGCTGGCGTCAGTGCTGGCAACGGTTCTGGTGCTGGTTGCTTTTCCAGTTCCAGTTCTGGGATTGGATGCACTGTGGCTGTTGCAGTCGTTAGCAGGGGATCTGGGTCCACCACCTCTGTCTGGGTCTCTGGTAACACAGACAGGGCCCTTGTGGACAGCTCAGGAGCAGGGATGGGTCTTGGAAGCTTGCCTGGCTTTGCTGCGTGTAACCATCCCCACCGTCTTGGCCAGTTTCACCTGGTTGGCCAAATCTTCCCCCAGTAGCATGGAGATGGGATAATTGTCATAGACTGCAAAAGTCCACATTCCTGACCAGCCTTTGTATTGGACAGGCAGTTCAGCTGTAGGCAAGTTTACAGATTTTGACATGAATGAGTGAATTGTCACTTGGGCATCTGGGTTGATGAATTTGGGGTCCACTAAGGATTGGTGGATAGCTGACACTTGTGCCCCCTTGTCTCTCCATGCGATAACCCTCTTTCCGCCCACTCTCAAGGTTTCCCTTCGCTCCGAGGGTATTTGAGAGGCATCTGGGCCTGGGGATCTTTGGTATGATGGTGGTGTAATGAACTGTAATCGACTGGGGTTCTTGGGGCAGTTGGCCTTTATATGTCCCAGTTCATTACATTTAAAACATCGCCCAGCTGACTGGTCACTGGGCCGAGGTGGGTTGCTGGAGACTGGTGAGGTGGGAAAATAGGGTGTCTGGGGCTTTCCTTGGGTTGTAGGTGGGGTCTTGGGTTGCCCTCGGTGATAGGGTTTATTTTCGGTTTGCCCCTTCTGATATTCGCTCCCCTTGCTAGTAGATTTTTTCATTTCTGCCATTTGCACCCATCTGGCTCCAATCTCCCCCGCCTCGGTTACAGTTTTGGGTTTCCCATCTAGGATGTACCTTTTTATTTCCTTGGGAACACCCTCTAAGAACTGCTCCATTTGCATTAGGAGGGACAGCTCTTCCAGAGAGTTAACATTTGCTCCTGATATCCAGGCATTCCAATTCTTTCCAACGTGGTAGGCATGTCGGGTAAATGACACATCTGGTTTCCACCTTAGGGCTCTGAACCGCCGACGGGCATGCTCAGGTGTTAGCCCCATTCTGATTCTGGCCTTGGTTTGAAAAAGATCATAATCGTTCATGTGTTCCTTAAGCATTTCAGCCGCCACCTCTGCTAAGGCTCCACTGAGCTGTGGCCTCAGCGCTATCATGTACTGGTCTGTAGGGATGCTGTACCCATGGCAGGTCCTTTCAAAATTTTCTAAGAAGGCCTCAGTATCACCTGCCTTGTAGGTGGGAAATTTCCTGGGATGGGGAACGGTACCTGCAGAAGGGTTGTTAGGGTTGGCTGTTCCATCCTGCTTAGCCTTTTCTAATTCCAGGGCCTGCTGGTGGGCCTCCCTCTGGAGCTCCAAAGCCCTCCGATGGTCAGTCTCTTGGCTTTTTCTTCTCTTTCTCTCTCTCTCTTTCTTTCATCTCCCTCTCTTTTTATTTCATCTCTATAGCTCTCTTGTGGGCCGCTTCTTCCCTGGCTCTTTTTGCATTAATTAGTTCCATCCATCTCTTATGTTCGTTGTCTTTCTCTGTTGCTTCCAGCCTAGCCATTTCTAGTTTGTTAGTTGCTCCACTGGTACTTATTTTTCTGCTTTCTTGTGCTGGCCACACGCTCTCTGCAGCTCACTGAAACCTGGGATGCACTCCGCTCAGGGCTGCTTGGTTAACAGAGATTTTCTAACTAGCTATACCTGAGAGGTAGAAAGAAAGAAAACAATTCAACTTGTAAATTCCTTTTTGCTGTCTGCTTGTTCACAGCTTGAGGCCTCCTCTTAGCAAAGACCCTTGTTAAAAACTTAACACTTCTGCCCTCAGGCTGCTTTCCAAGCAGCTAGAATGGAAAGAAAAAAAAATCCCACTGGCTTTTGGTTCCTAAAAATCCCACACCGCTGCTCACCATGACAAGGTTTCTTTCCCCACTTTGAACTTTAGAGTGCAAATGTGGGGACCTGCATGAACACTTCTAAGCTTACTTACTAGCTTAGATCTGGTACGCTGCCACCAGCCAGAAATTCAGTGTCTGGCACACTCCCTGTCCCCCCCTTGCAACTTTCTCCTCCCTGGGCTGCCTTGAGAGGCTTCACCAATTCCCTGGTGAACACAGATTTAAACTCCTTGGATTTTAAAACAAGGAGGAATTAACCATCCCCCTTCCTTTCCCCCCACCAATCCCTGGTGAGTTCAGACCCAATCCCCTTGGATCTTAAAACAAGGAAAATCAATCAAATTCTTAAAAAGAAAGCTTTTAATTAAAGAAAGAAAAGGTAAAAATTTTCTCTGTAAAATCAGGCTGAAAAATGCTTTACAGAGTACTCAGATTCATATAGACCAGAGGGACCCCCCCAGCCTTAGATTCAAAGTTACAGCAAACAGAGGTAAAAATCCTTCGAGAAAAAAGAAACATTCACAAGTTGAGAAAACAAACATAAGACTAATCCGCCTTGCCTGGCTATTACTTACAATTTTGAAACATGAAAAGACTGATTCAGAAAGATTTGGAGAGCCTGGATGTACGTCTGGTCCCTCTTAGTCCCAAGAGCGAACAATGAAAAAACAAAAAGCACAGACAAAGACTTCCCTCCACCAAGATTTGAAAGTATATTGTCCCCCTATTGGTCCTCTGGTCAGGTGTCAGCCAGGTTTACTGAGCTTCTTAACCCTTTACAGGTAAAAGAGACATTAACCCTTAACTATCTGTTTATGACAAGCCCAGGTGTGGCCCAGCCCTCCTTTAATTGGCTGGATTTGGCTCCGGTCCAGGGAGCTAGGTTTAGTCTATCTACAGGGACCAGCTATCCTGTGATAATAACAAATAATGTCCTCTCTCTTAGAGAGAACCTCAAATTAAAATTGAATCCTGCAGAGTGAATAGATATGAAGAAAGCTGCCGAAGGTGCCTACGTAAATAGCTCTGAGGTTACATCTACTTTCACCACGTGGGAGAGAAGGTGTTTTTAATGTGCTAATATGTAAAGCGGGGCTATTTTCACGCTTGTCACAGATTTCACAGAATGCATAAAATTGGTGGTTGGCTGTAGAAAGCATACAATAGCTGTGAAAAACCAGCAATAGAAATCTTCCTCTGTTTTTTCCGTCATTTGGAGCAAATCCTGGAGGAGCGAATGTGATTGAGTGACTGACCTTGCTGAGGTAGGGCGAGAATGCAGGGGGTGCTCTCAAGCCAAGCCTGCAGACCAGGCCACTGAAAGCAGCAGGAGAAGGGAAAAGGAAACACAGAAACGTAGTGCAAAAAGGCCTGACTCACCCAAAGGAAATGGCATGGCTCCCAAAGGGAGGGAGAAGGCCAGAGTCCCCTTCTCGTAAGCTCTTGTCATTTCTTTTCCTTCAGCTCCCCTGGGCTTCCCCTGTTCTTGCTCCACTGCTAACAAAGTGGTTTCTCCCTTCTGCTATGTACTGAACCATCTGTGGCTTTGCATGAGGCAGTGTATGTGCCTCAGAGGAGGCAGGGGCTGTGCTGTGTGACTGCCTCACTAAAGACTGCCCTGTAATCCACATGCACCAGGGGCAGAGATAAGGTTGTGTGGGCATTTAAACTTTTAAATATTTTCATTTGCAACTTTAACATTCTTATTTTCTTGATGAGGTTTCCTGTGGTGGTTTTTTAACAAGTCAGGTTATTTCCATCAGCTGAGGATCTGACCCCATGTGGCCTCTCATCGTTGTAAAAGAGAGCACGTTTACAGTTTAACTTTAAAGAAAGCCTTTATTTGTACATTGCTTAAATTGAGGCTGAGGACAGACAACAGCAGTGGAATTCTGGCCCCATTGAAGTCAATGGCAAAACTCCCATTGACTTCAGTTGAGGCAGGAATCCAGGCCAGGGTTTTGTTTCTGTTGCCAACCTGTCCATTTATTATACAATGAAGGATGGCACATCATCAGAATTCTGCTCATTGGTTCTCCTCATTTGAGTGACAGGTGATACCTCTTTCTTTTGTTTGTCTCTGCAGCACTGTGTGGACCTCCCAATATGAAACTGATCCAACTGGTTTTTTCCTCATTTCATTTGTATGCAGATTTCTCCTGTGATCATTCTCAGTAAGATTTTGTTTCTCAAAGGACTTTTTGGAAACCTGATCATGTTCTCTCATCTTCTTTTGTCCTCTTCAAAGCAGTTCCCAATGCTTTTTACTATTTTGCATTCAAAAAATTATTATTATTGCTTGAATTTTATTATTTTATTATAAATGGAGAGAATTCTCTGTAAACAAATAATTTAGAGAATGTTTTATTACTTTGAAAAAAAGGATTAATCAACAGTAGAAGCATGGGGTTCCTTCTCTTCCTTCCCCCCCGCTCCTGCCCCATCCACTGTGATCACCTTAATTCCAATTCTTGCACCGACATTAATGGCTGCTGAGGGATGGATTGCCTCTTCCCATCACCAGCCATACTGGCTAACTTTGCTGAATTCCTGCAGGAAAATTCCTGTGACTGACTATTCATGCCTGTTGATTGCTTTGGCATTGTGCGAGGTGCTGTATGGTTGTGACTTGCAATGCAACAATTGCTCTGTAATAAAGGGAAACACCCTAGTCCAGATATGGAACAAATTAGGATTGAGTACTTTTGCTGTGCATAAAAATATTGGTGCCTGAACGGGGAGCAGAGTCCGGTAGACCTCAGTTGATCCAGATGAGCTTCCCCATCCTGTTCTCTGAACACTGGACTTGCAAAATATCCTCTTGGAGGCAAAGCGAGGTAGAGCTGTCCTGAAGAAGGCAGACGTTCGGCCCACCCACCTGCTCTCTGTAGGAGAGCCACACATAGAGAATACCTGTGTGATTCTGTCCACACTGTGTGATCCAGGGTTTTAATATCTAGGATCACACAGGCTGGGATGGGAAGCAGAACCTCCAGTGGCCAGGCTGGTTGTGGCCACAGAAGTTTGGCGTGTTCTGAGGACAGTGGCAAATCTTAGCAGAAGGATTTTTGCAGTCCCTTTGGACCAGTGGTTTTCAACCTATGGTCCGCAGCCCCCTGGGAGTCCACAGATATGTCTAAGATTCCCAAAGGGATCCGCAACTCCATTGAAAATTATTTTAGGGGTCTGCAAATGAAGAAAGGTTGAAAACCGCTGCTTGGACCGTCACGCCATGCGTACACATGCTGAGTAATGCCCTGCTGTGTGAGTAGCCCTGTTTGCTTTAATTAGGGCTACTTGTGCAGCGGGTTTTACAGTACTTCAGGAAGGTACAGCTCAGCCTGCCCTGCATGTAAATCTCCCTGCACTCTTATTGGCTGAGTGCCATTAGGTACAGAGCAAACATTTGCCTGGTTGAGGAATAAATATTGGAAATTGTACAACATCCCTGGGCTCTGGCTGGCTCAGACAATTTCTGTGTGGTGTAATTTATATTAGCCACCATTGTTCACATACATATTAGACTCCTAGATTTCAAGGGGCCAGTCTGATGATCCATGCGGACCTCCTGCCTATCACAGCCCAGAGAAGTTCACCCACGCTGATCCATTCCTTTGTTCCTTTTCCAGAAAATCCGCTATGAGATTTATGTTGCCCTACTGAAAGAAGGGGGGAAGGAGCTGCTGAGCAGTGGAGAAAATGATGGGCCAGGACTGAAGAAATCCCATTCGAGTCCCTCATTAAATCAGGAGTCTCCAGTTAGTGCCAAGGTGAAGCGAAACATCTCCGAGAGGAAGGACTACAGACCAGAAACACCCAGCATCAAGCAGAAGGTCACTTAGACTGCATGAGACCGCTGTAGAAACAGCCATGCAGCAAAATACCATTGGTCAAAAATTTCCTTTGCTAACCTGTCTTTGACAAAAACAAACCAATGCATCTGCCTGAATGGGGTGGTTGTGACATTTTCTATTGTATATTTTGTTGTTTCTGTACAGATTGTGGGAGATGTCTTGGCTCCTGATTTGCTTTGCCTTGTTAATTTATCATCTAGCCATTGAAGCACCTCTTTTTTTAAAAGGGGTGGGAGTGGGACTTCCTGATTTATTGCACGTCTCCTCCCCTTCTCTCCACTCTCATTGGCACATGACTTTCATCTCAAGTCACCTGTGACCTTTCTCATTGCAGTGGGAAAAGTAACTGGACAAGCACTGCAGCATAGTGAGTGCTAGCTGCAATGACGAGAAATGAATTGTTGCTCAGTTGCAGAGATGGAGCTGACTGCTCCCTGCAGGTTAGTTCAATTCTGATGCTGCGACTGGAGATCTCCCAAGGATGTGAAACATGCTGGTACTTGTGCTACAGTGATAGGAGCGGTATAAACAGATAGGGTACTGGATTGTATTAACTCTGGACCCACACAGATCAAGGGACTAAAAAATGAAAATCACTGGGAATGCTGGGCATACAGAATTAGAACAGGTTTTTCAAAGTGAAGACTCTGGGGGAGCAAAGGGGGGTGCCCAAAGCCATGTCTCTCTTGATGATTGATCCAGCCAGAATTAATTTTGTTTTTCCATTTCACTATTCAGTGGGTTGTTGTAGATGACAACTGCTGGCTGTGTGTTTTAACAGAAAAGGAAATCCCATGTGTTTCTCAACAATACACTCTCATGCTGCTGCCATACACAGTCATAATATGCATTGTTCAGCTGCAGTTTCCCTCCAGAATTTTGATTTCCTTTTTAGTAGGCACAGGTATTCTGCAGTCTCTCTGAGATCAATGAAGGTGTTCTCCTGTTCTCTTCTGAAAGGAATTCTGTTAAACTATCCCTTGAAATTTTCACAAGTGTTTAGAAAGAACATGTTGGAACAGAAGTCCTGGTGACTCAGAGACTTAATGGAATAGACTCTTTGGTCTTAGATCCAGAATCTGACCCCGTTCCAGTTGCTCTGTTCCTGGCAGTCACACCGACGCAGCCATAGGGACAGCAAAACCTGCTCCCTGTGGAGTCTTTCTTTAATAGCAACTCCTGTCCTCTATGTAAGGACATGGCTGGGAGGAAAGGGACTTGGCCAGAGTGTCTGTATACCTCAGCCTTCCCCAGCTGCTAGCAATGGCCCTTTTGGGCTGTGGGCTGTAACTTAAAGCAGCCCTGAGGTTGCCTTAACGTACGCCAAGCATGACTAAGAGACACCTTTGCTTCCTCCCAGTGCCCGCCCATCTTGTGCTTACTGCAGCTCAGCTCGTCTGGAGGATCTAATCCTTAATGTGCAAAGACAGTCCAGGTCAATATAAACTGCAGTAGGTGGCCTCAAAGAAACGTCTAGCTAGCTCACATCCAGTTCTTGCAGGGGCAGGTGTTTACATCACAGAGCTCCTCATTACAGAGGGTATATTTGTGGGCAGGCTCAGCCGAGAGGCCAACAACGGATTGGTCTTGGACGTTAAACCATTCTGGACTACTAAACTACCAGGCTAGCAGGCAGTAGAGGGAGCAATCAAGTAAGATAAAGACCTTGCAGAGAAGCTACATGATTTCTCTATAGCAGCCTCCACCACAAAGGACAACCATGAGATATACACCCCAGAGCTCTAGACTATAATAGCCATGCTGTGCTGTCAGAGATCGTAGCATTGAAAGAGGAAGTGGTGCACCAAATGGATCATTTAGGATGCAGTCACTAACCAGAACCAGATAGTATTGCATCCAAGAGTTCCAGTGTGACTTATGAATGGAGTGGCTGAGCTGCTCACAAAAATTTGTAATCTGTCGTCGTACTAGAAGTCTAGAGGATAGCCAATGCCTGACCTCATTTTAAAAATGACTCGGAGTGATTGTGATTCACAGAGCTGTGAGGAGGGCTGGTCAACATTTTCCAACGTTTGGATTTGTTTTTTAAAAATTACGCTATGCTTGAAGTTAAGTACATTGTCTAAGTGCTGCCCTGAAGAGAAACTTTCCTGAGTTAGGGCCAAAGTTATTTGCTTGAGCAACATTCTGGGAAGTGTTATTCACTGTAGACAAGGGCCGGGGTAATACACATTGGAAGAAATAATTTGAACTGCTCATTGAGGGGTAGTAGATTACCACTCAGGAGAAAGGCCTAGGCAGCCTGCAGCTGTTCATTGTACAGCAGTAGTTTAAAAAAGGAGGGAGCAGTAAACGAGAGGTTGAGTTATACTGAGAGACAGGGAGAGCGCTAATACCGAGACTGCTAAATGTCATTACATAGGGACAAGTATCAGAGGGGTAGCTGTGTTAGTCTGGAGCTGTAAAAGCGGCCAAGAGTCCTGTGGCACCTTGTAGACTAACAAACGTATTGGAGCATGAGCTTTCGTGGGTGAATACCCACTTCATTGGATGCATGTAGTGGATTTGCCGCTATTACACAGGGAGATGACCTTGAGTCCTGCAACCATTTCACATCAGTTCCTCACAGTAATAGTACAGCAGAAACAGAAATGGTCCAGAGAAGTCACAATTTGATCCCTGCTCCACTCCCAGGTCAATGCAGCTCTACTCTGGCCCTTACTCAAGGTATCCAGGTACTTGTTGTGTTTACAAATAGAGTGCAGTGGTTTAAAAGGCAAAGAGGTGACAACTGCAAATGTTTGTGTTGGCTTTTAAGATATTCTGGCTGCCCATGGATTGTGTTTGAATTGTTGATCGCCCAGTCACAAGCTGAAGTTCTCCCATACAATATCTTTCTCAATCTACGCAGATACTGTATAATTCATGCTCACAACTATGGAACACCTTGCAGATGAGTGAATTTCATGCAGTTTGAAAAGTCAGATACAGTGAATCACAAAATTCATTTTATTTATTTTGTCAAATGCAGTTTAGTTTTAATTATTTATTACACTACTCCAGAGTGCACTTGTACATGGATTGTGGTATATTTTGTAAAACTTACCGGTCTTAGTAAAATGCAATTTCACTGCAGTTTTCAGCTGTTAAATATTCCCTGAGTTCTGCTTGCTTTTTGTGAGAGTTCTGAAGCGTGCAGATTAATGATCTGAGAATCTGTGAGGTTTTAGTATCAGTTGGAATTCCCACTGTTGGCTGTGTCAGTTTACAGTTGACCTGTGTCGCCGTCTCCTTTGGTAGGTTTTACTGAAATAAGTAAAGAGAAAACACAAAGGCAGATCCTGCTGCCATTGAAGTAAGTGGCAAAACTCCACAGACGTCACTGAGCAGGATCACAGTGCTGACCAGTATTGCAGTTTAGTTTGCTTTTAACATTACAGTGTAGCAGAGAGGGTGGGCCAGATTTTCAGAAGGTGTAAATCAGCATTGAAGAGACTGGAGCTTTGCCATTTGGCCCCCTCCCTCTGCCCCTGAGAATCTGTTATGTGTTGCACATTATTTTCAAAGTACCTTGCTTTACAGCTCCTGGATATATGCTTTTAGCAGAGAAGATAAATATGTGATTACACTATATAGGTGCCCAAGCCCTTGGCTGCTCTCAAGAAGCATTGCAGCTCAAGAGGGACTTTTTAAAGTCACTTTTTAAAAACACTTTTGTGTTTGTTTTTTCTTGGGCCCACTGTGTGCCAGGCTGCTGTAAATTGTACTAGCTGCTCAGTACTTCCAAGGGAAAATATGGCAACCAGGAATCATCAGGAGCGAGGGAACCTCCAGACACACAACCTTTTCCCAGTCATTTGCCCAGTGCAGGCCACAGGGAGGGGATATGACATAGAAGCCACTGTGGTGCCTCCAGCTGTATCACCCGAGGATTCCTCCACAGTGAGGTGATTGTGATGTCCATGATCGGTTACCGTGGCTTTAGGGCACTGGCCCAGTGCAGGTCGAGATTGGATTTGAACAGGAGGTCCCCTTCTGATAACAAGTAGCTCAGAGTGGCTGAGAATGTCAGCATCCATGCAGGGTGCTTTTGATTGTCACTCTGTAGTCAGAATTCTCATGATTAACCCTTTGCACTCACCTCCAAGGAGCTACCCTGATCTGTACAGAGAGGTACCATGCTGTGCTCTTTGGGTTTGCTCTCGCTCACTTGAAGAGCAACGCGTAGGGAACGCTCAAATCTTGGGTATTTCATCGTGTGCAGTTCCTGCTGCCCCATGAGGCCTCCACCTCCCTTTCTTTCATGTACACTTTTCCCAGGCTTTTCCCTTGCAGATTCTGGTCCTGATGCCGTATCTGAGGCCAGTTTCCCACTGAGGCATTGGGATCGCTGCGTGAGGGTGTCGGGATTGAGCCTGTGGCAGCTCTGCAGCATTACAGCTCATTGGGTGCACTCCAAGGGCTAGTTCTAAACTGGTGGGGGAGGGGGAGGCATCTGCTGAGTCCCATCTGCCAGTGGACAGCTGCAAAAATCCCATGGTCATTAAGCCCCAGCTGGAGCCTAGGTCTCTCCCTTCTGCTGAGGCTCCTACCCCTTCTCTTCCTCTGTACATCTAACCTGAGAACAGCTCTTCCCACCCCACACACAGACAGCTGGCTCGGCTCCAGGGAAGGAGAGCTGCTCCACAGCCCCTTGGAGCAGAACTTCCCACTCTCCAGCGTTGGCGGGAGGTGAGGGGAGAGATGGGGGAACAAGGACAGAGAAGCAAAACCAGCACCTGCCCTCAGCCTCCTCTCCAAGACCACAAGCCACTCCACCCCCCCCCCACACACACACACCACAAACCTTTTCTAACCCACTACCACCAAAACGGGCAAAATATTACCCCAGAACCCAAATCCCCCAATCCTTTGCAAATGGCAAGGATTCTGGGGTTTGGTGCATGGGATGATTCTGTAGGTCGTGGCTGAGAATTGCTGGCCTGTGTGTGTGTGTGTGTGTGTGTGTGTGTGTGTGTGTGTGTGTGTGTGTGTGTGTGTGTGTGTGTGTGTGTGTGTGTGTGTGTGTGTGTGTGTGTGTGTGTGTGTGTGTGTGTGTGTGTGTGTGTGTGTGTGTGTGTGTAAAGCTGAAGCATGACCAATATCTATCCAGGCCTGCAGCCTTTTAGACCAGTTAGTACTTTGTTACCTCAGTTGCTGTCAGTAGGTGGGTAACTCAGTCAACTGAAGAATAATGTAGCTGAGCTGTTGGGGCTTAGATTCAAACTATTTTTCACTGATTCTTGATAGTCTGGAAATTATTAAAAGAATTTTCCAAAGTTAAAAGAATTTTCCACAGTGTTTCCTCCTGCTGTGAGCAGCTGCTCTCTCAGCTTGGCATTTACATCTCATGCTTGCTCTGATAGGGCAGTTCTGAAGCCCATGTGTAACTCTCTGAGGTCTGTATGGAACATGCCCTGGGCTCAACTAGAATTCTTCAGCCCATACTCCTGAACTTGTTCAGCTCTCTTGATGACCCCAAATGGGAATATGAAGAGGCTAGAGAAGAAAAGAAGCTATTTCCATGGTTACTTGTAGTTCATGATGAGCATTCACCTCTCTCTATTCACACTCCCTGCCTACCTTCCCTTTTGCCTTGGAGTTCTTGGGGTGTTTGAAAAGACGCTCAAGGAACCAAAGCTGTTGTTACTGTGCTAAATACCCATTTATGGCCCAATGGAAAGGGTACTGGATTGAGACTCGGGAGACCTGGGGTCCATCCCTAGCTCTGTTACTGGCATGCTGAGTTACCTTGGGCAAGTTACTTCACTGCTCGGTGCCTCCGTTTTCCCATCTGTAAAACAGGGATAATGATACTGACTCCCTTTGGAAAACGCTTTGAGATCTACAGGTGGAAAGAGATGTTTAAGAGCTAGGTTTTAGAATTCTCTGACTCTTTTTTCTTTTTCCAGCACAATACAATGTTTCTTATTCCATGCTGTGAGTTAATAAGAGCAAGGAAAAATGTGGTATGGGGAAGCCATGCTTAGTACAGGCGAATGATTCTAACGCCTATTGCAAGTGACTGAATAGTGCCCATTAGCATGGGAACAAATAATGGACTAAAGCTAATGCACCATCAATTGTAACTTGTTCATTTTTTTTTGTTGACAGCACTGAGGTTTAGCTTTGATTATTTATTATAACAAACACTCCAGAGATAGTAGAAGATGTGGGTTGGAGCTTTCGGAAGTGCTCAGCGTTGTCCTTTCTCTGCTCCCACTGTCCATGGGAGCAGGAATAGGCAAACACAGAGTGATTGGGAAAATCCTACCTGTAAAGTTAGTATATTTGGTAAAAACAGTAAATTATTAATAATCACACACACCCCATGGCATCTGCTATTCCATGTCTGCTGAGAGGTGGGTAGCTGGAGAACAACATTCTATTTGTACGGTGTATAAAGCCTGGGACATAGCAACATGAGGGTTATTTATGTTCTAAGGGTGTAATAAAAAGACCGAAAAAAGGGCAGCGTTTTCATCTTGCGTAAGCCATTGTTGTTAGTAGTAGCTCTCTGAAGATACACCAGATTTACTGATAACATAAGGGAGAGCCAAACCAGGCCTTTTATTGGGCAAATTTCAAAAAAAGTAGGCAAGATTCTCAGTTACACAGTGGGCCAAATGAATGCCTGGTGTAACTCCACAGCATTCAGCCAAGTTACAGCAGAGATTCATTTGACTCAGTGCCTTCATCTGTTCTGATGACCCCACCTGCTGAAAAAGGAAATCTAGCCTGCATCACTTTAAAAGATTCAAGGAAAACTTGAAATCTAGCCCGCATCACTTTTAAAATGAGGAAAGACTTTCAAAAGTTCCATTGACTTTCAGTCCTAAACCATATACACACGTTTGAAAATCCCACCCAGAGTCCAATAAACTTCCAAAAAACTATAGGCTGGAAATACGACCAATTTGTATTTGTGTGTATTTCGTTGCAATTAGAACATCTCACTTAGGGTGGGCTAGTGGCACTGTGTAACTGGACTAAATCCAGCATCATGAATACAGAACAAGAATTTCTTGGCAGCTTTTAAATTTGAAAATTACTGCTCATCTCAGAGTTAAAGTATCAACAGTACCTGATGAGTGTGTTTAAGCAGTGAGCATGTGTGAATGTGTGTGTGTGGTTCTTATGCGATGTGTGGCTTCTGTGATCAAACTCTGCAAAGGTTATTCTTTTCCGATGCTTCATTTTTGTCCAGACAGTTTTAACAGCTATGAACAGCAGGGCATTGGTTGTTTTAGCCAGTTAAACGGTTATTAAATGCTTTTGCAGGTTTAGTGTTTTTCTTAATCCAGCCTTGCCGTGGTATGTTCTGCGGAAGCCGCTGGGTGCTCAGAGCAATTATGGGGTGGGAATTTAAAAAGCTCTCGACATTGGGCTAACTCTGCTCCTGCTGGTGTCATCCATTGCCTTAAATGGGAGCATCACTGAGCACTTTTGCAAATACCTCACTATGAGCCTAATTTAAGGCTCCTATTGTTTAAAGAAACCTTGGCCGAGTTCTCTGAATAATCCACGTGGGGTAACATTTTCAAAAACGCCTTAGTCACTTGGGTGCCTAAATATCATTAGACTTCTAGGTCACTTAGGCGCTTTGGAATAGGTTATCCCAGGCTATTGTGGATTTACTGTAACAACTGCAGAGAGATGTGTAAGAATCCATGTGGTTGATAAGTAACAAAGAGTGGCAGGGGGAAGTGTCAGCTGTGGGCATTTCAAGTGGTGCCCTCAGGTTTCCTTTGGAAAGTGTGAAACAATCGAGGGATTTTTAGCCCAAATAAATATGTAATAAAATCCACTGGGTTTGCAGAATGATCTCAGAGTCAGTGTTGCAGTTTGTATGACATTAGAACGACCCAGATCAAACCAGTAGCGGAGGAATGGAGATTTAGGGCTAGATCCTGCCCTGAATGGCAAAGCACTTACGCATGCGCTTAACTTTAAGCGCATGAGCAGTCTCAGTGAAGTCAGGCCTAAGTGCTTTGCTGGATCAGGGCCAGGGAGCTTACATCTTACAGGTCTGAAAACTTACTGGAGTAGACTCCAAGCTAGGATGAAATGACGAGGGTAAATCCCATCAACTTGGGTCGGGCCAGCCAGGATCCTGGGCTCCCTGTATCAGAGATCTGAGCTGTTTCTTTGGCATCCACCCTGTGCAGGATAATGTAGTGAAATGTGGTGGCTCAGCAGTCTCCTGCAGCCTTTAAAGAGTGCTCATTTACCCACTGTGAGCACACATTGCAGTGAAGACCAGGAAATCAGCATTGAGCTCTCAGTCATCAGTCACTGTGGGGGGCATGTGTGGAAATGTTCGTTTTCAATGCCCAGCACTTCAGAGAACACTCCACATAGAAACATGCACCTGCGCAGCAAAGCCAGCTCCTTGATTTAGATCAAAGCATATTGGAATAATGCTGTACAGCATTCAGGAACAGGTAGGACAGGGCCAGAGAGAGCCCTTGGGTGGGGCCAAGCAGTAAACCCTGCTGTTTACGTTGTCTCTGGATACTGCTCTGTGGTAGTATAAGAACCTCCCCTTTATAATCTCACTTGTTTTCCTTATACTACTGAGACCCCAGTGGATTTGTTTACATCCTCACTGCCCTCTGGAGAGCCACTCTGTCTGTAATGGAGCAGTGCTGAAGTTCTCACCAGCCCTTCTCTACTGGAATAAATCCTGCTGCTCTGACCCTTGGGGCAAGCCCTATGTAAGGTCTATGCTGGCTCTCCCCACAAAGGGTAAATTTCTCTATATAGAGGCCATACTTCACATCCACGGTGAAAGAGCCAGAGGTATGCAGACCTGATCGAGGCCCCAAATCATGAAAGCATTTCAGCATGTGCTTAAATGCCACTGATGTCCATGGGACTTGATCACATGCTTTCCCAACTAGAGCTGCTGTCCTGAATCAGGGCCTTTGCTGTTTTCTAACGGTACCATAGGATGCCCTTGGATTTCCTATTCTAGTCTATGTGACAGGTACTAGAATGATCATTCCTGGTAAATGAAGGCACTTACAGAATGTCCTGTCTCCCTGGGGGAAGGACTCTTGGATATTATTACATTATTTAAATAATATTTTAAAATGAAGTTTACATTGCTTTGTTTTTCCTTTGAGGTGACTGTATATAAATATTTCCCTCTCTTTGAGCATTGCTGGAGTAAACAGACAAATAATTTGCCTCTGATATATGGAAACTGTGAGATATAGTTCTCTCTTGTGTACACGTTCATGATTATAACTCTTGTTCCTCTGTGTTTTATAAGGCAGGATAATGTTGCTTTAGAGTAACTACGAGTCTGCAGCCTTCTGAATGATTTTTATGTGATTGAAATTGAGCAAAGCAGTGAAGGATTTCACACATGTATATGATATATGTATATGTACAAACTTTAGAAAGAAATAAACTAGATGTACTTCATCTGCTGGATTTGAGTGCACCTTCATTTATGCTGCTGCTCTTTAGTATTTGTATTACACCAGAACTGAAAGGTCTCAGCCAGATCAGAGCCCCATTGTGGTAGCTGCTATACAGGCACATAGCAAATGACCATCCTTGCCCCAAAGAGCTCCCAGTCTAAACTGAATGCTGTGGCAGGAGCATGAGATAACAAGGGGTCTGGAATGGAGCAGGATGCACCAGTTCTTAGCCAGCTAGTAGCAGTAACCGCAGTATTTACAACTCACCACCTTGCATCTCGCTGATCAGGTGGCATTGTTCCATACGTACCAGCGTGAGGTTTGAGGGATGACTTGGAGGAGGCTACGATGGTGGCCTTACAAACTTGGATGGGGAGCTTTTCCTGGGCACAAGGGGTGGCCTGGAAGAAGTGTGCACTCAAGGCTACTGTTATTGGCTCAGCAGAAAGACATGGTTTCGGAATCATTGGTTGTTTTCTCTCTCAAAACACATTCAAATGTCCAAAGTCATGTGCAGCCAGTGGCTGGGCTCATAATCCCTATCTGCCTCATCCTTGTGAAGTGACAGCTATAGTAAACTGCTCTGCTGCTGGCTGCATGCATCTGCTGCTGCAGCTGTTGGGCAGAATTGGCATGGGCAGGGAGGGTAGGAGGAAAGGGGGCAAACAGAGGGACAGAGGCCAGAGGGGGTAAGAAACTGGGAGGGTTATGGGCTGAGGTTAGGGAAGAAAGAGGGGAGGTCACATGGAGTGGGGGAGGAGAACGGGGGGCATGTAGGAGGTGTACAAGGAGGACATAAGGAGCACAGAGCATAGACTCATAGACTCCAGGACTGGAAGGGACCTCGAGAGGTCATCGAGTCCAGTCCCCTGCCCTCATGGCAGGACCAAATACTGTCTAGACCATCCCTAATAGACATTTATCTAACCTACTCTTAAATATCTCCAGAGATGGAGATTCCACAATTTCCCTAGGCAATCTATTCCAGTGTTTAACTACCCTGACAGTTAGGAACTTTTTCCTAATGTCCAACCTAAATCTCCCTTGCTGCAGTTTAAGCCCATTGCTTCTTGTTCCAAGCAGGGGGCCAGAAGGGGTGCGGGAAGCATGGATAACTCTTTGAATTAGGAGTGTTTGAAATGTGCAGCGACAATAGTAGCAACACGCATGCCCTTTTTAAAAACCCACACCACACACCACTATACTAGCAAGATTTCTCTGCATGTTTGTCCGGGTTGAGGTTTTTGTCTGCAGGAATTCCCTCAAGCTAGAGCTGAGGCACTTTCAGTTAGACAGGTAAGACCAAGCTTATTCAGTATTTGTATTAATGACCTTGCACAAAAGCAGGAGTATGCTAATGAAATATGCTGATAATACAACGTCGGGAGGTATTATCAATACAGAGCAGGATTGGACTCTCATACCGGAAGATCTCGATAACCGTGAAGACTACAATGACAGAAACGGCATAAAATTCAATACTATAAACTGCAAGTTCATGCACTTAGGGTCTAATAATAAGAACTTGTACTGCAAGCAAGGCGATCATCAGCTGGAAGCAACAGAGGAGAAAAGAGACCTGGGTGTGTGGGCTGATCACAGGATGACTGTGAGCCACCAACGTAATGCAGCTGTGGAAAAGGGAAATGCAATATTAGGATGTATTAGGTGAGGTATTTCCAATAGAGATAGGGAAGTATTAAAGCCATTGTCCAAGGCATTGGTAAGACCTCATCTGGAATACTGTGTACAATTCTGGTCACCCGCGTTAAAGATTAATTTAAACTGAAACAGAGGCAGAGAAGAGCTACTCAGATGATGAGGGCAACAGAAGGCCTATTTTATGAGACTGGAAGAGCTTGGCTTGTTTAGTCTAGCAAAAATAAGGGGATCTGATTGCACTCTATAAATAAATTAGGAAGGTAAATTCCCAGGAGGATGAAGAGCTGTTTAAAGTAAAGGAAAATGCTGGTACAAGAACAAACAGATGACCTGGCCTTGAACAAATTCAGGCTGGAAATAAGGAGAAGGTTTCTAACCATCAGAGGGGTGAGGTTCTGGAACAGCCTCTGTGATGGGTTCAGTCACAGAGACCCCCTTAGGACTGTCACCTGATGTGCTGAGACTACCTCTGAGCCCATTATCTCTGCCAGTTTGGGCTTCCAGAACCCTACCTTGTTGAGCCAGACATGCCAGTCTGCTCCAGCACAGACCCAGGATCTGAACCACATGCTCCAAAGCTGCAGACTTAACTGAAAACAGCTTAAGAAGTGTTCCTGTCTCCAGCACCCATTATTCAGTCTTTCTGGGAGCCTAAACCCGAAGTAAATCTCTTTTACTCTGTATAAAGCTTATACAGGGTAAACTCATAAATTGTCCGCCCTCTATAACACTGATAGAGAGACATGCACAGCTGTTTGCTCCCTCAGGTATTAATTACTTACTCTGGGTCAATTAATAAGCAAAAGTGATTTTATTAAGTATAAAAAGTAGGATTTAAGTGGTTCCAAGTATTAACAGTCAAATAAAGCAAAATAAAACAAAATGTGCAAGTCTAAGCCTAATACAGTAGGAAAGTGAATACAGGTAAATCTCACCCTTAGAGATGTTCCAATAAGCTTCTTTCACAGACTAGACTCCTTCCTAGTCTGGGTCCAGCAATTACTCACACTCCCGTAGTTACTGTCCTTTGTTCCAGTTTCTTTCAGGCATCTCTTGGGGGTGGAGAGACCATCTCTTGAGACAGCTGAAAACAACATGGGTGTGTTTCCAGGGCCTTTTATATTCTTTCTCATGTGGGTGGAAACCTCTTTGTTCTCCTGTGAAAAATCACAGCAACAAGATGGAGTTTGTAGCCACCGGGACAAATCACATGTCCATGAATGATTCAGCTTTTTGCAGGCTGACACCATTGTTTACATGTTAGTTTGAATGTTCCCAGGAAAGCTCAGATGTGGATTGGTGTCTCCCAAAGTCCATTGTCAGTTTCTTGATTGGGCACTTCCTGGGAATAGTTCTTTCTCAAGAAGCTGACCAAATGCTTCACCGAGGCTACTTAGAATCAAACACATTGAGATACAAGTACATAGCCAATATTCATAACTTCAAATACAAGAAGATACACACATACAGATAGCATAATCCTAACCAGCAAACTACAACCTTTCCATATACATCCCACTTGACCTACTCTGTATAAGACCTGGTGCAACAATGATCTATACAGTCACAGTTCATGTCAATAATGTCACAGCCTCCCAGTAGGAGTTGCGGGTGCGAACAACTTAATTAGTTGTAAGAGAGAGCTGGGGCAAATTTATGAGTGCAATTGCATGATAAGGTTGCTTGTGATGGTAGGAGGCAGGGCTCAGCAGGCCTGTGGCTCACTTCCAGTTTGTCTCTGATGTTCCTGCAGCGCATGTTTCAGGGTTTCAGCCTGGCACTAGCAGGGATCAGGAAGGGATTTTCTCCCTGCAGTGTGTTCTGGGAGGGGTTTTTTTAACTTCTTTCCTCTGAAGCATCAGGGATGTCCACAGATGGAGATGAGACATGGGGGGAGAGCAGGCCAGGATTCTGAGGTGGCACTGAGCATTCTTTTAGGTGCTTTGCTGGCTGGTTCTTGCTCACATGCAGGGCCGGAGCAAGGAAGTTTTGCACCCTAGGCAAAACTTCCACCTTGTGCCCTCCCCCCAGCCCTGCGGCAGCTCCCCTCTCCTCCTCCACCCTGAGGTGCCCCCACCCCTGCGGCAGCTCTCTCCCTGCCCTGAGGCTCCCCACCCCCCGGGAGCCGTGCAGCACCTCCCCATCCCAGTTCACCTCTGCTCCACGTCCTCCCCAAGCACACAGCCCTGTTCTAATTCTTCTTCCAGGCTTCCAGCGCCAAACAGCTGATTGGTGCTGCAAGCCTGGGAGGCAGGAGAAGTGGAGCAGCGACCGTGCACTCAGGGAGGAACCGCTGTAAAAAAAAATTGGGGACTCCGCTTTTTGGCGCCCCCAAATCTTGGCGCCCTAGGCAACCGCCTAGTTTGCCTTAATGGTAGCACCGGCCCTGCTCACATGCCCAGGGTCTAAGTGTCCTATGTGGGGTCGGGAGGAGATTTCCCCCCAGGTCAGGCTGACAGTGACTGGGGGGGTGTCCTTCCTCTGCAGTGTGTGAGTGTGGGCCATTTACCAGGGTTATCTGGGTGTATATCACTTGATCATTTCCCTGCCATCGCGGGGGCCTCAGCCACTGGTGCACCTCAGTCCCTCCTATTCCCTACCTGCGGAACATAATAGTCTAGTCGCCTTTGGGCTGTAATGGTTTGATCTCATTTTGGTTGTTGGGTTTAGTGCGCTAGTGCTGGGTGGTATTGGTCTGACATACAGGAGGTCAGACCAGATGATCTAGTGCCCCTTCAGGCCTTAAAGTCTATGACTCTGTAAGTATTACAATTCAAATACTTGGATGTTCACCTTCTCTACGGAGTTCCCAATTCCCATTCAGGGAGGAGTTGATGACTTGAAAATAAGCAGATTGTTAATTCTAGCACATGATATGTTGATTTCTTCTAGTATAAAGGACCAAATATAGTGTGCCTGTGGAAGCCCATAGAGAACATCTATCAAGTGTCTCACATAAGCACAGGTTAATGTTTTAACTGTGTCTGAAAATATTATCCTTGCTTATGAATGTTAGTGCTATTCACAGTTCCTTCCATGTTGTTTTCCCCGCTGATGCAGGCTACTCCGATAAGCGTTTTCTGCTGATCCCTTTCTGCCTGTAATCAAAGCTTGTTCACAATGCTTTAAACTATAACAAAATGTCAACACAGCAGCTTCCACCTGCAAACTGGAAAACAGATGCATTTACATTCACTGGCATTGTCCTAGGACACACCACAGTAGGAGATGCTGGAGAGGGTTCGGTTGTATATGCAGGTGGAAACCCAAAGGCCACTGCTGCATTGGGGTCCCAGTTGCTCCAAATTTTTTCAGCCCATATATAAAGAATCCAGTGAGGGGGTGGTGACTTAAGCAGGAGGTGAGCATATGTCTGCAGATAAATCCATGCTATTATGATGTGTACTGTGCTTTAGCACCCAGGACCTTTAGCATCCATGAGCCGTAGTTATGGACCATGTGACAGGGTGCTGGGCAAAGGGTTGCGAATTCCGGCCTCTGTCACACCAGCACCCATTTAGGGGGATAGATTAGAGCTGGCTGGAGATAACCTGTCCCTAATCGTGGAGGCAGACAGCTGCAGCATAATTAGCCTGGGACGGTATAAAAGCCTCAGGGGAAGAGCAGAAAGAAAGGGAAAAGGCAGGGAGTGGAAGCAGGGCGGTAGCTCTTCCCTCCCTGCAGATGGTGAGGACCAAGTGTACATGGTGAGAACAAGCCTGTGAATAAACTCCACCAGTGGATACTAACCCCAAGGTTTCAGAGTGACTTTGTGGATTTAGTAGAGCCAGGAGCCAAGGAGGCCATGTCACACCCTGCTACAGACCAGGACTCCATTGTGCTAGGCACTTTACAAACACAGGACAAAAAGATGGTTCATGCCCCAAAGAGCTTAAATCTCTAATGAAATAAGGTTAGCAACCACATAGAGGTGCACAGACCAACCTGGCATGGTGTTGTGTTAATATGTCCTCATCTAACAACTCAAAGGAGGAAATAGCAGTTTGAGATACTATAAAGTTCTACATGCAGGATGGCTGCTGCTAAGATTCACTGTCATTGTCATGTTTCCTTGCAGTTATTGCATGAGGTACTCCCGACCTCATTTTGGAACTGATCCAAAGCACACTGCAGTTAATGAAGAAACTCCTATTGACTTGGATGGGCTTTGGTTCAGGTCCTTAACTGGGACATAAGAAAAACTCCTTTTTGTGATGACCTCCAAAGCAGTCTTCCTCCTTAGCACTGTCGTGGAAATGATTACCACCCTGTTGAGTTGATTAGACAGCCTGAGGCTCCTTTATTGATTAATCAGAGAATACATGTGTACACACGGAGAGACGACAGGCCCCCTAGCAAGGGGGAAGTCGCTTTACCTTACAGCAGTGATACCTGGGTTTATAAAGCCGAAAACCGCAAATTATTATATGAACTTATACATTCGATGATACCTTATTTGGTTAATACAATAACATTTTTTAACCATCTGCTAAAAACAATTGCTATTAATATACCGGTTATGAGCTAATTTGCAAGCCTGCTCCTTTGTTACTTCCCCATTTTACATGTTTTGCGATCGTTAGGACATTGACACCTGGTTTTTTACCTACTTGTGGTTACGCTATTGCACGTAGCTCAGGCCTTTTTGAGGAACTTGGGTCCAAAAATACCTATTGGTGTACCTTTGGTCAAATGATTATGAGTTATATTTTACGCCCACACAAGCAACTTAATAAACCATAATAAACTAAAAGCTGTTATAACTTAACAGATTTTCTGGTTCCCCTTTATTCAATTTTAGTTCCTCTTTTTGGGGCCCTGACCACATTTTTTTGCCTTAGCGTGCCCTTTGTACAGAAAAACAAGTTTAGCAGGAGTTAAAACTTTTGCTTTTAGCTAAGGGCCTACTTTTACTTTATTCTCAGAAAAAAGCCTGGGGCCTTGGGTAAGGTGGGGTCGAGGGGGGGGTTCCCTATCAGCACCGAAATCATCGTTATTGCTGCTTTGCATGGGGAGAACGGCCCAATAGCAAGACAGCTTCCATCTCTCTCCAGAGAAACTTAAGCAACAGTAAGGTTAATGATGACCAGTAATGGAACATGCCTCAGGACAACCACTAAAGGAACTTATGGGAGAATGTGCCCATGTGCAGAAGCTGAGAACCACTGACCACAGGCTATAATAAAGGAATGAGTTTAGAGAATGCAAATATAACAGGAAAGGAGACACTCTAGAAGAACAAGTATTGTGGAGTTAGAACTCCAGGGATAGTACTTTACTATGCACACGTGCAAAAGTGCTTGTGTATGCCCCTCACTAAGGGACAGAAATACCCAAGCTGGAACATGCAAGCTGGGGTCTGCAAATGCATGTAGCTATTCATGTGCATCCACCAGCTTGAATGTTCATATCAGGGTATTTGGGCATCTAAGTCAGGCAGAGGTAAAAATGCCTGAGTACTTCAGCATGCATGGATTTGAAAATGCAACCCTTCAGAGGATGTGTTAAAATCCACTGGTATAGAAAGCTGGGGGATCCTAAAAGAAAGCAGAAATATGGCTCAACATACTAGATTTCCTCTGGGAAAAAAAAAAGACTGTAAGAATCATAGAATATTAGGGTTGGAAGAGACCTCAGGAGGTATCTAGTCCAATCCCCTGCTCAAAGCAGGACCAGTTCCCAACTAAATCATCCCAGCCAGGGCTTTGTCAAGCTGGGCCTTAAAACCCTCTAAGGATGGAGATTCCACCACCTCCCTAGGGAACCCATTCCAGTGCTTCACCACCCTCCTAGTGAAATAGATTTTCCTAATATACAACATAGACCTCCCCGACTGCAACTTGAGACCACTGCTCCTTGTTCTGTCATCTGCCACCACTGAGAACAGCCGAGCTCCATCCTCTTTGGAACCCCCCTTCAGGTAGTTGAAAGCTGCTATCAAATCCCCCCTCACTCTTCTCTTCTGCAGACTAAATAAACCCAGTTCCCTCAGCCTCTCCTTGTAAGTCATGTGCCCCAGCCCCCTGATCATTTTCATTGCCCTCTGCTGGACTCTCTCCAATTTGTCCACATCTCTTCTGTAGTGGGCGGGGGGGGGTGCAAAACTGGACACAATAAGGAACAAGATTCATTCCTATGTGAGTTCAATGAGTCTGGAGAAAAAACGCAGCACAGCTGTACTGTAAATGACAAGCATGGGAGACAACTAAAGAAGTTACACAGTCAGTGAAGACTTGTTAAAAACAGAATGAGTTAACGCCAGCCCAGGGGAAATCAGAAGAGCTTTTCATGGGGGAGGGGGAGCAGCAGCCAGCCTTGTCTGAAAGTTGCCTAGCACTTTGCATTATAAAAATTCTTCCAACCTCATTTTAAAGATGCCTCCCTGTTTTGCTGCAGGGCTTTGAAAATTGGTAAGGCAGACCTGGGGTCAGGGAGATGCCTTTGTTGGCCATTCAGAATGAGCCAAGTTAAAAGCAGTCCATTCTTTTCCTTATTTGTTTTATATCTGAGCAGTGTTGTCTGGAAGAGTGAGCTACTTGGAGCTGAGCATTGTCACCGTAACGTGGAGCAGTTTGTTCGGAAGGAAGTCTGTGCATTCAGAAAGGCTACAGGTTTCATTGAAAAAAACCTAAATCTCCATGTCTGAAGAAAATGTCATCCCCAGAAAACATCTTTTCAATCTCCCCCTGAAGCTCAGAACTGCCGTATTAGCTGCATTCAGTCACCTTGTCATCTGATGTTTTTCATACATGGTCTCTGCTGGAAGCTGAATATTTTTAGAACAATTGAGCAAATTCCGCTGTTCAGAGATTTGGCAAAGGTGCAAAGAGCACCCATGTGCCTTTTACAACAATTCTAACTACTCTTTGTTAGAGAAAGCACAGCGAAGGCAGCTGACAGCTGTAACGGGAAGCACGGTGTAGATACAGCCCTTGGAGGAGCGGAGCACCTCTACTATTAGAAGCATTGGTTTTGGTTTCGGTAAGTTAGGAGAGTAGGAAAGCTGCTGTCTGAGCACGTATAGCAAATATTGCTATCAATCTGATAGGTGTGCAGATCACAAGCTATATGCTGTACATGGCTCCTGGAATGGATTCCTTTTCTATCTCGTCTCAAAGGCTGATCTCTGTTGGGCAGCTTGGGACTGTACTGCTCTTATGCTGGAGTAGATGGGGCCAGCTCCATCAGATCTAGCTACTACTCTCCCTCAGCCTCTTCCACATGGATTTTCATGAAGGGAGGGAGAAGTGTTGCAGGGGCACTGCCAGAGAGGATGGCTTGGGCTAACCTATTGGCTAGGGCAGGGGGTTGGACTGTTCCCTGGAGGCTCGAACTTTGAAACTAGCTGATAGGAGGAAAGGTGAAGAAGTGAATGCCAGTTACTACAGCAATGCCCACGTCACGTTTCTCAGGCAACTGAGATTCCTGAGGTGTGGGCGGCAGTTCGCAATTGTAATTGTTTCTGAAAAACAAAAAATGCTCTTTCTCTTGAGCTACCGTTTGCAAGGACACTTAAGACAAACTGGCAGAATCCAATTCCAGCTGGCAGGAAGCCAGGTGCTGTGGCAGGCTGATTAGGCTGTGTGGGCACAAAGAGGTTTGGGACTGGAATGCAGGTAGAGTTAAACCGCTTGACGGCTGGTTTTCTTTGCTGCTTTTCTATCGTTTCTCTTTAGACTGAGTGGAACAAGGCCCAGGGTTGGGTCAACTGTCGAGACTGAACCCATGACCTTTAGATTTAAACTCGAGTGGCTACTAACTGCTTGAACTAAATGACCCAGCGCTGAGGGAAAGAGAGGGCAGCTGTAAGACAGCTGCTTGCTCGTCAAGCTGCCGTGGGAAGCATACAGACGCAAGGTGGGTGAAGTAATATATTTTATTGGACCAACTTCTGTTGGTGAGAGAGACAAGCTTTTGAGCTCCACAGAGCTCTGCTTCAGGGCTGGAAAAGGCACTTGGAGTGGCACAGCTAAATACAAGGTGGAACAGATTGTTTATCATAAATTGTTAACACATATTTCAAAAGGACCATTCAAGGTGAAGTGGCCCATTAACCCCTCTCCAGTCATATTTCAGTCAGATACCCCCTGTTTGGACCAATTGCCCAAGAAAACCTGCTTTGGTACAGAAATATCCCCCTGGCCCACCAACAACAATCACACACCCCTAGGGCCTCATCCTCCCTGACTGAACTAACCTCATTATCTCTAGCTTGCCTGCATATATATACCTGCTCCTGGAAATTTCCACTACATGCATCTGATGAAGTGGGTATTCACCCACGAAAGCTCATGCTCCAAAATGTATATTAGTCTATAAGATGCCACAGGATTCTTTGCTGCTTTTACAGATCCAAACTAACACGGCTACCCCTCTGATACTTGACACCTCTAGTTGTTACCTACCTCCCCACATCGGAACCCATATGGGGTATCATCAAACAACTACAACCTGTACTTGACGGGGACCCCATCCTGAAAGAAATTTTTCCTGAACCCCTCTTCTGACCTGCAGACACCCCCCCAGCCTCTCCAAACTCATCATCAGAAGCAGCTCCCCACAGAGCAGGACACACCAACTCAAAGAGGCACCAGACCCTGCCAGAAACAACAGATGCAAAACCTGCAGACAGATCTCCACTGCTAAAATGATCAACACACCCCACAACACACCTTTCAGGATCCATGGGTCCTACACATGCCTATCACAATATGTGGTGTACCTCATTCAGTGCATTAAATGCCCCAACAAAAACTATGTGAGTGAAACGAGACATCATTACGCTCTCGAATGACCATACACAGGAAAATGATAAAAGACAAAAACACTCTATTACCTGTGGGGAGAACACTTCTCACAAAGTGATTGATCTATATCTGACCTCTCAGTCCTCATCCTCAAAGGAAACCTGCACGACACTTTCAAAATACAAGCCTGAGAGCTTAAATTCATAACTTTGCTAGACACAAAATCATGGACTGAACAGAGACTTTATAGCTTATTACAACCAATTATAACCCGCAAACAACTCCCCAGTTTCTTCCCCTGCCACGTCCTCCCTATGACTGGAGCATGTTAATGGGCCACTTCACCTTGAAGGGTCCTTTGAAATATGTGTTAACTACTTATGCTAAACAATCTGTTCTGTCTTGCATTTGGCGGACACTCTGGGGCCAGGTCTACGCTACCAATTTGCATCGGTATAATTGCTGCTCTGAGGCATGAACAATCCACATCCCTGAACAATGTAGTTATACTGACCTAACCCCCAGTGTAGATTGCGCTATGTCAATTGTAGAGCTTCTCCTGTTGACATAGCTACCACCTCTTGCAAAGGTGGATTAACTACATTAAGGAGAGAAGCTCTCCCATTGGTGTAGACCTGCCCTCTGTAAGCTTCCCGCCCTGAAGAAGAGCTCTGTGTGGCTTGAAAGCTTGTGTCTCTCACCAACAGATGTCAGTCCAATAAAAGATATTACCTCACACAATTGTGGCAATATTTGTACAAAATATGCCTTGTAAGGTATCATTTGAAAACTAATAACTCACTGGTCAATAATATCATGTTGAAATGTATGTAACAACATTATATGTAAAGTTATGAAAGTAAGCTGACATCATGAGTGAAGTGTGTTTACCAGACAAGTCTGGGAAGTGGGTAAATCTGTCTCAAATACAAAGAACAAGCAGATGCCCCAGATAGATGTCATCAAAGCTGATGGGCCACCACCTTTCAAGTGGCCGTTCTTTGGCCTGGAATGAGGGAAAGCAAGAGACAAGGCATACACAGGTGAAAAAAAAAACAGCATGAAACTTCTCTCCTACCAGACGCCATGGAAAGGACTTTATCTAGGGGTCACGCTCAGGAAAATGCCTTTCAAAGGGTGACTGAACTATAAAAGTGAGGGGCAAAAACACCCCAAGTTCTCTCTCTCTCTTTTAACCTAAAAGGACGAAAGAAACAGCCATGGGACTTCGGGAGCAGATCCTGGCCTGACAATCTGGGCAGCAGTGTTACTGGGAACATGTAGGAAGGGACTTCACCCTGACCCAAGTCTGGTTTGTTAAGTTTAGAAAGTATTTTATATTTATTTTTCTTGTAACCATTTCTGACTTCTGACCTCATTACTTGTACTCACTTGAAACCTACCTCTTTATAGTTAAATACACTTGTTTTATTCTTTAATCTAAACTAATCCAGTGTTGTGAACTGTGTGGGTAACCCCAGTTAGGATGGCAAATTATTGCATCGTGATCCCCTTGGTGGGGCAATAGACTTAATATATCTGGACTGTCCAGGAGAGGGCTGGACAGTGCAGAACATGTTTTAGGGATAAGATCTAGGAGTGGGCTGGTGTCCCCCTGCAAGTAGTAACTCAGGCTGGTGGAAGTTGCTGAGTTGCTAACAGGCTGCTGGCCCATATGTGGAGCTATCCACAGACACTCGGGGTGACCTTCAGGCTGTTTGTGAGGGGCCCAGGTTGGGAGCTAAAGCAGCAAACCATTATGAGGCAACCCAAGCTGCAGGGCAGGGGTGACCCAGCCCCTCACTGGTCTGGATTGCACCCCAGAATGTCATACTCACCCACCTTGTCTCTCTATTATCCTGGGTCCCACATGGCTCCAAAAACACTGCATACAATTTGAAGCTTACAGCAGTCCTTATAGGGATGCTTTCCCCTTCAGCCCCTATGAAGATGTAGGACAGTTGCTTCATTCTCAAGGCATCTACCTGCCCCTCAATGTTGGCAACAGTTGCTCTGTAATGACCTTGCATAGCTTGTTAATCTTTGCCCTCATTTTTCTTAGAGTTTGTCTACATAGGGTCGCTCAGGGAAGTTAAAACAAATTAACAAAAGGTGTAAAATTACTCCTGTGTGAATGCTCTCATTCAGGAGCAAAGTGGCCTGACTTCACTTAAGCTTCCCTGTATGGGCTTGTCTTCACGTACAGCACTACTATACCAATGGGAGAGCTTTTCCCATCAGCGTAGTTAATCCTCCTCCCCAAGAGAAAGTAGCTATGTTGACAGGAGATCTCCTGTCAACGTAGCGCTGTCTACACCAGGGGTTAGATTGGTACAACTGCATCACTCAGGGATGTGGATTTTTCACGCTCCTAAGCAAAGTCGTTATACTGAAATACATCTGTAGTGTAGACCTGGCCTACATCAACAAGACCTTAAGGCACAGCAACCTAAGGCTGCTCTATTTCTGAAGGAGAGTGTCCACACTGGTATTGTGTGCTTTAACTTGACGCCTTTAGCTCATTCATCTTCACTTCCCTGAGTGTGCTGGTGTAGATGAGCCCTTAGAGGAACCGGCTGCTTTCAGCCTCCGCCCTGCCGGTGCTTCACTGGAGAGCTCACGTGTCCCTAGTGTACCACAGGAAACAGCAGACCCCCGTTTCCCACAGTCACCACACCATTGGAGCTGCTGATACTCTCTCCCCTGCCTAAGCCTAGAAGAAAGCTCTAGAAGTGGGATGCTGGATGGCCATGGCAGGGCATTGACCTCAAAAAGAGCCTGAGCCCTTGGCCCAAGAAGGACATAGGTGCTTTAGAAGGACAAGGAGCTGTGCCCTGACACAGCACATGGGTGTTGGGTGAGAGGGCAGAATGGCACATGGAGAGTGGAGAATCGATTGATCAGTGCTGGGCAGGGGGAAGGAGCTCTGGCACTGGCGCCTGGCAGGTGGAGGTACTTCAGCACTGGCATTGGCATCCAGGGCTTGGGCCATTCACGGCCTCCACCCTCTGCTGCCTCAGCAAGGTGTGACGCCTAGCAGCGTGATGACCTTGGCTTGGCACTTGGGTGATTTCTAAAGCTAGTCATCCCAGACCACTGGGCCTGTCCCAGGTGAAGGTCATTACAGGTTCCAGGTGGGCTTTCCAACAGGACCACAGTTGGCCTCTTTCTGTTCCCACTGAAGTAAGTGGAAGTTTTACTTTTGATTTTGTTGGGCTCGGAGGTAAGCCACCTTGACTGTTTAGACTGTAAACTCTCCTGGGAAGGGACCTTGTCTACACATTCATCTGGGTCAATTAAATAGTAATAAATAGCAATCTGTGAGCTGCAGAGCTTTGGGGAACCAGTATCTTTTTCATGCAAAACATCAGGGCCTATTTTATGAGCCTGGGGAATGGCTTTACTTGCATTTGTACTTGGCTTTGAATCACAACTGTGATCAGTTCAAGGAGCTGTGTCTGACTCATGAAAGCTGTCTAATGGCTTGAACCTGATAGGTTTAAATATCATCTTGAATTTCCATCTCTTGATTCAAGTATTTAGAGGTCTAAAAAAAACCCCTGAGTCCAGGGTCTCAGCTGGTGTAAAAAACCCTAGCTCCAGTGATCAGATGAAAGACATGAAAGTCAATGGAGCTATGGTAATTCATACCAGCTGAGAATTTGACTCTATTAATGATTAAGTACAGGCTCATTTATGTGCCAGGTCTGGAAACACTCCCCAATATTTTTGTGCTGCTCCCCTTCTTTTCTAGGTGGATTGTATTTTGCAAGAGCCCCCAGAAAGGATTGTTGTCCAGTTGCTAAAAGGTCTGATTTTTCTGTAGGATGGATCTAAATTAAATGATTCTTTCTCCTCTTTGTCCGTTTGGGTCCCTTCCAATTAAAGTGTAATCTCCCTTCGGTCTTTCCCCAGCAAGTACCCTTTGGCCCAAATGCATTTCTGCAATTCCAGACACATCATATCTCAATGCAGAAGGCTGGCATCATTGTTATCATTCTTGCCAAGGTCTAGGATAGAGATGAAGAAATTGTAAAATTCTTTAGTTACTGGTATTTCTAGCTCATTGTTAGCAGGGTCATACTATCAGACTGTGGTGAGGTAGGAATCAGCTATCCCGCTTCACTTATCAGTGGTAATTGTGGCCATCACTACTGTTGTATTTGAATGTATAATACTCCTCAGTGCATCTAGCCTCCTAACGCCCTGTTCAGTAGGGAAGTGCTGTTATCCCCATAGTACAAAGGGGAAATTGATGCACAGTTAGGCTAAGTGACTTGCCAATGTTAACATAGGAAGTCTGTGGCAGAGCAGAGAATTGACCCTCACACTACCAAACCTGACGTTAACAGCCTAATCACTGGACCCAGCATTCTTCTCTAGCTGAAGTTTTCAAAGCTACCTAACATAGCTGGGGGTCCACTTCTCACTGGTGGATTGGGTATTCAGACCCTCTAGGCAGTTTTGAATATCTCCGATGAAAGTAACAACATTTGGTGTTTGAGCCATGGATTCCAGATTGATGCCTGAGGCTTGCTGAGTTCTGAATGGTTATGTGCTGAGATCTGAGATATGTAGCATGTCCATCTCAGTGTAAGAACGACAAACGCATTTCACTGCAAGCAGCACAACAGTATTGTTCCATGATTACTAGTGGTTTGTATTATGTGTTGGGATCCGAGCCCCATTGTGCTAGGTGCTGGGCAAACACACAGGGAGAGAAAGCCCAGGCCCCCAAAAGCTTTCAGTCTGGACTCTGCTCAGTGAAGATTTAGGTTTGTTCTTAAATTTATCCACGTGTTTCATCTCATCAGGTGAAATGCTGACCCCACTGACATCAATGGGAGTTTTCCATGAACTCCAATTTCACCCATTGACTTCAGTGTGACTACTCACAGTGCATAAAGTTAAGCATATGCACAAAGTTTTGCAAGATCCAGGACTAAATAGGCTGGACAGATAATGACGGGGAGGCGAAACAGAGGCACAGAGAATTAAAGTGATGTCCATGGCCTGAGCAGTATTATCTGTATTTCTTTAATCATCTTTCTAACTGGACCAAGAGTTCTTCCCTCTAAATGCACTCCTGATTGGGATGGGGAGTTGGGCTTAGCATGCCCAGCTTCTTACCCGGGCCAGCTGAGAACAGGGGAACATTGCTCAGGAAATGTGAGCACCAGCCCTGGTTTTTCCAGTGTAAGCGCTGCAGAAATAGTAGATTGACATTTGCTAAACCTCCCTATTAATTAATTAATTAAGCCCACATTAGATTTCAATATAAAATAGTGAAGTCATTCTACGATTAATTTTGAAACTTTTTTATATAAGTTTAAAGATAAAAGTCATTAAGATTAGGGATGCCCTGATTGTAAAATATCTAAAGGAAGGGGGTTTTAGTGACTGAAGGAAACAAGTGGTAGTTACAGATTCATAGATCTTTAAAGCCAAAAGGGAGCAGTTTGATCAACAATTGGAAGCAGCATAGCCTACGGATAGTGCTTGGGGCTGGAAGATAGGAACCCTGGGCTCTATTCCCACTGCTGCCACTGGCCTGCTGGATGATTTTGTATGACTCATTTCACCTATCTGTGCCTCAGTTTCTCCATCTGCAAATTGGGAATTTTGATCCCGACCTTCTGGGTAAAGTGCTTGGAGGGCCTGACTGGAAAGTTCTGTGTAAGAGCTCTGTAGGATTATCTAGTCTGACTTCCTCTCAGTGCAGGTTATAGAATTTTCACCTAGTGATTCCTGCATCCAGCCTAATAGCTTGTGCTTGACCTACAGGATCTTTCAGCAATGCCTGAGCAATCTTGATTGGAAGGCTTCAAGTGATGGAGAATCCACCACGCTTCTAGGTAAATTGTTTCCATGATTAACTATCCTCACTGTTTAATGTTCATGCTTTATTTCCAGCTACCTTACATCTGCCAGCAATGTCCCAGTGAAGAAATGCCCATGGTATAAATAAGCCATTAGTACTGTTACCAAAACTAGCATCAGAATTCAGAAACCAAACGGAAGTTTAGTGAAAGAACCCGAAGTCATAGCCCTGTAATTCATTTCGGGAAGAGCTGGGATGAACCTAGTGGTTCTCTACAAATATCTTGAGGCTGCTGCCTCTTAAATAACTAGAGGGGGGCATCTTCTGGGTTTAGGCCCCGATCCTGCAAGCAGAAGGGCATGCACATGTGAGTAGGCCTGTTGAGTCCAAGAAGACAACCTTACATGAGTAAGCTGTGCAAGTACCTAAACGCTGCAGATTGGAGCCCTCCTGTATGCTCCTTCCATGCTGGATCTTCCTTCTTGCTGGACCCCACTATCTGCAGTACTTCTGCTATAGCAGCCGCCCATTTATGCTCATTGTTATTGCTATTACAGTGGTGCCCTGAGGCCCCAGTCAGGAAGCAGGCCCCCTTGTACAAATGTAGCCAAGATCCCTGCCCTCAAAAACTTACTCTCCAGGTTGCAAGGCTGTGTTCTGTTTAAGGGAGACTTGGCGGACAGCTTTCATGCTTTAGGCCCCTCTTTTTGCAGGGTTGAGTCTCTCTGGGAGCCACTGATCTCTCCTCTGCAGATGTCTGCCTCTGTGGCCCTCCCAGCTCTCCACACAATACTTGTCTTGCCCCAGGGCTCTATATGTGATTAGACTCCTGCTCTCCCTGCCGTGAATTCTAGACGCAGGGTCCTACTGCCTACAACCTTCTAGCAGCTTTGTGGGTGTTAGTTTCCCAGACAGGACCCCCTGCTTCTTGTCTCAGCTGTCCTGGAGGCAGAACCTGTCCTTGGTCCTTTTGCTGGCCTCTCACCATCCAGCTTCTCCTGCCCACTTTAGCTGGTGCCCCCAACCTATTCAACGGTATACATCTGGTTCTCCACTAGTCTTCTGGCTCCTGCCCAGAGCACAGTCCTGCCCTTTGGGTTATTCCATTTGAGTACAGGTTGTTCAGGCACATATCTTTTCCAGACCTGATTCCTTCCAAAACCCCATTCCTGATTCCCAGTTCCCTCCAAAACCCTGTTCCCTACTGGCTCATCCCCCACCACCATACACCTGCCTCTGCATCCCTTCCAATCACTTGCTTCTGAGGAGGTCTATGGGGAATTCCCTCCCTCCTGCTCCCACTGCTTGGGACTATTTCTTACTGTCTAGAAATGTCCTCCCTGGAGCTGCTCAACCGTTTGCAGCTCTGCTCTACAGATCACAGTGAATTCAGACCAGGTATCTGACATCACTTTGTGCTGTTCAGTCCACGCTGCCAGAACGGCTACTATGGACACACCCGCAGTGAATGATGTTTCTGAGAAAACTGTATGGTACAAAAACAGATTAGAGGGAGCGTCAGGTGGTACAGTCATGGCTGCATTTGGTGAGAGGCTGGCATAAGCGGAAAAAAGGAAATGTTCAGCAGGCTTCTATAGCTCTTAATATAACCTAGCAGATAGAGCACTGGTCTGGGAGTTAGGAGATCTTGGTACTATTCCTGGCTTTGCTGCTTATCTGCTGTGTGACCTTGAGCAAGTTGCTTTGCTTCTTTTAGGGTTTGGGGGCACTGGGCTCAGGAGTGCTGTTTTTGTTGCTAGAGACAAAAGGGAAAATAGAATAGTTGAAGTGAGATGTTTCAGATATTCTGAATATGGATTCATTTTTCACTAACCACCTAGAATGTTCTGGACCTTTCTGAGACCGACATTTTCCTTGAAACTCCTAGAATGTTGTCAGCCATGAGTAGATAAGGGGTGAGATGTCACTGGTCAGTGAGATATAAGACCAAAGTGAGAGCCCACCTGCGATATTTGTTTTATTATGAAATTGTGAAAGTGCACTTGTGTTTTAAGACTTGAAGAGTGTAAGTAATGACTAATAAAGGACATATTTAATGAGATGCCAGAGATATTTATTGAACTGCTATCTATGCAACAATATGAAAGAAACATTGTTCCTTCTTTTTCCATGCTTAACACGTAATGTTTGATGACTTTCTAAACCTGTGGAACATAAACCTTTTTTTCCCCTCTCAGGGTTCCCTCGCCACTCTGAACTTTGGGGTACAGATGTGGGGACCCGCATGAAAGACCCCCTAAGCTTATTTCTACCAGCTTAGGTTAAAACTTTCCCAAGGCACAAATTCTTTCCTTGTCCTTGGACAGTATTGCTGCCACCACCAAGTGATTTAGACAAAGATTCAAGAAAATATCCCCCCAAACCCCTTCACCCCCTTTCCTGGGGAGGCTTGGTACAATGTGAGCACAGACCAAATTCTTGGGTTTTTAGGACACTGAAAATTAATCAGGTTCTTAAAAGAAGAATTTTATTTAAAAAAAAAAAAAGTAAAAGACTCACACCTGCAAAATCAGGGTGGAAGGTAACTTTACAGGGTAAATAAAAAGATTTAAAACACAGAGGATTCCCCTGTAGGCTTAGCTTCAAAGTTACAAAAAACAGGAATAAAACTCCCTCTTAGCATAGGGAAAATTCACAAGCTAAAACAAAAGACAATCTAATGCCTTTCCTTGCCTTTACTTACAATTTTTGTTATCTTGGATGCTCATTTTAGGTAGGTTTTTAGGAGATTTTTTTTCCTGCCTGGTCCCTCTCTCGTCCAGAGAGAGAACAAACGAAGAAAGTACAAACAAAACTCCCCCCCAACCCCCTCCCCCCAGATTTGAAAGTATCTTCTTTCCTTATTGGTCCTTTTGGTCAGGTGTCAACCAGCTTATTTGAGCTTCTTAACCCCCTTACAGGTAAAGGAGGGATTTTATGCTGCCCTTACCTGCGTGTTTATGACATTCCCTAATACTGTTTCCTCCCATAGAAAATAAAAGAGGTCCCTGAAGAAGCCTTCAGAAGCTCAGTATAGGAAGCAAAAAGCTCAATTACAATCTAGTTTGCAGTAAGGGGAAAATTTGATGGGAAAATATCTGAAACAGAACAACATAGACCAGGCTTTAGTCAGTAACAATCATTCCAGTGCAGAAGAAATTGAGGCGTGAAGTGGAAATGATGGAAGGCCTATTACTAAGGAATTAGCAGATTTACCAGAAGATAAGGAACGGAAAGGTGAGAAAAGTGATGGAGAATCGTCCAGCTTTCCTGGCAGCATAAAGGAGAGTGATGCTAAAGAAGAATGTGGCTCACAGGAAAAGGAGAGAACTGATAAAGAAGAATCAGCCTCATGTGATGACAGAAAGAGCAGTGAGAAAAATCACACGCTGACAATCGATATATCAGATCCTGCTTTATGGCTGGCAAGCCTAAACTCTGCTGATATTGATCATACAATTTGGAACAGGCCAGGCAAAACTGAGGCTCTGACATTTCCACTTCTCAAAGTCACACTGCAAAAGAGTGCTCAAGAATGGTGAGAAACTGAATCCAGGTTGGCTAGTTTCATCAGAGTAGGAAAGCACCCCAGTGCCTACTGTAGACAAAGCCTGAAGGGAGGGTGAGACTGGAGGGCAGAGAGGTGGGAGGAGTGTAAAAGGGAGGAGAAGGTGAGCATAAGAGAGGGAAAAAGACAGAACAAGATGGGATGAAGGAGAGAGAAATAAATTTGGAGGGGAATGGGAAGAATGGAGACAGTGAATGGTCTTCAGTGCGGGAAAATGGGCAGGGGACCTGCCCTGGGACATGAGTGAGAGGACTCTGAGGCCCAGGTCCCCAGAGTATAAAAGGGGCTCCTAACTCACATTGATTTCAATAGGAGTTAGGCACCTAAATAACCTTTGAAGCGCTGGGCCTGAATGATTAAATGTGGAGGGAGAGAATACAGGGGAGTGATGACTGAATGGGGTGACAGTGAGAAGAGTTGGGCTAGAATCAGGGGAATGGAGGGCAGCAGGAGAGTACAAATGAGAACAAACAAGGGCTCCTGTGACCCTCACCTGCCAGCTGTTAAAAGTCTGTAACCCGCCTTTCTGAGCCCATTGCAAGTTACCTGCATCTGTAACACTACAACCGATGTCCTGGGAAAGGGGAAATGAATCCCACAGCATTATACATTTCCCACGTTATTGCTTTAGTTTTATTGTGGGGTATTAAGGAGGAGAAGCAGCAGCCCAATGCAACCTGATGTTATTTTAGGGGAAATTGTGGCTTTTGCTGCTATACAGCCACTGCTTTTGAGTCTGACCCGTATTAACCGACGGGAGGTGTTGTAGGGTCAGATCTTCAGACATGCTCAGCACCACAGTCTGAGCCCAATTTCCAAAGAGCTCAGCTCCCATTTAGGCACAGAAATAAGACCCAGCAGCTCCCTTTGTTCCCAATGGGAAGCAAGCACTTCCCAAAGACTGGCCCATCCTTCCTTCCTTTGGATTTGAGATCTGCAAGTGAAGCTGGGACAGTGGCGGGAGCCAAGAACTCCAGTTATGCATTGGCTTTCACACCAATTAACAGCAGGCTCTGCTCAGGAGCATAGGGAGCGATTTCTGCCATGTGGCACAGCAGAGAAGAAAGATGGGTATATGTGGAACTCCAAACTAACATCAGCCGCTTCAAATAAAATCTTAATTCCTTCTTCCCTGAGAGGGTTTCTATTTAAGTGGAAACTGAAAGAAATAGTGGCCACCTTGTATTAGGAATGCAATTCTTGATCTTGGAGGAAGGGGAGCCCCTTGTGAAGTGGGTAGTATTCATGTCCTGTGTCTGCGCCACAGAAAATTTGAGAATTTAACATTCTTTTTAAGGAAATGAGTTGGGGGTGTGAGGGGAACCACAATGCATTTTACACAGTTCTAATCCCGAGCTGCAGCTTTAAGTTAAATACCTTGACTCATCGCTAATTATTTCGCTAAGCAGTGAGCAAGCATAAGTCTAACAGCTGAACTGATGTGCCTGAAAGGCTCCTGGCAGGCAATCCATCAAGCAAGTATTGATTAGTGCTGCTGTGGCAGCCATTTTGCACAGTAAGCCCTTTATTCTTTATTCGATAAATGCTCGCTCGGAGGTAAATTAGCGAAAGGTGTAAGGACCCACCCTTCATGTGGTGGGGCTGAATGAGACTCTGCTTCCCCAACAACAGAGGTGCAAAAAATGCATTAAAATTAAACCTAGTGAGTGGAACCACAGCCAAAGCTTCTAGTGCTCCAGAAAAGGGAGTGGGACCCAAAAAATAAAACCTACACAAATGCCTTGGCATTGTATGACAGAGCAATTCCCTGATGAGACTGAAAGCTCCTAAGGGGAATAGCCAAGGGATACATCGATTTAGGTGGTACTCTACCAAGCTCCACAGACAAACCAATCCCTCCAACTTTCATAGCTTCCTAGGTTTTGAGGCCAGTGTGAACAATTAGATCATGTAGTCTGACCTCCTGCATAACATGGGCCATTACATTTCAATTACTCCAGTGCTGACCCCAATAACATGTTTGGCTAAAGAATATCTTACCAAAAGATGTCTAGTGTTGGATACCTCTGCTGGATTCCTGGAGCTTGGCTCCTCCTTAGTGGGCATGGATGGTCTCTTCTCACTACTCCACTCGCTACTCACACACACCCCTCCCGCCCCCACTCCTGGCACCAAAATGAGACATCACTTGCAGTGGATTGTGAAGATCTGCAAGCTGTGATATTTTCTCTCTTCCTTGCTTTTCTGAGCAGGGAACTAGGTAACATTTAAGCTATCATCACTGCACATCTGACTTGTCACCTTGTCACTCGCATCCTTGCACTACATTTTCAGGCTCTCCACTGACCTGCACAACCATGAAGGCTCAGATTCTGGAGGCCATGGCAACTGCATGGAAGAGATGCTGGAGTGTTTTATCACTACATATCCCCCAATTACAGCCTTGGGGACAGCTATGAGAAGGTGGATACAAAAGAATATTCTATTTTTATTAAAGTCTCCTGCAGATAGAGAAGAAGAAACCAACGTCAGGGCTGCTTTCTTCTTTTTGTGGCCCTTCAATTGCAAAAGAGACCTCAGGTGAATGGGATTGGGAATACTGCCAAATTAATAACACATGGTCACTTCCCAGTGTGAATGAGTGGGAGAGCTGAAAAATACCATCTCGCTTTATTGTTGTCAGGTTTTCCTGGGTCACTGGGTTTGGAGTTCCCTTTTTTACTCCAGGACAGGGAGCGAAAGTGGGAAATTCTTTGTTGATGTTTTAATCATTAAAAACACAGAGTTACAAGCGGTGGGTGGGGGGAACTAGCAGGGAAACATGAAGGGGGTAGTTTCGGTAAAACAAAAAAGAGATGGAAGCTAAGTACTCTAAAATTAGTCTCCAGGGCGTAGGTGGGATAGCTCAGATGGGAGTCCAGCTCAAAACCAAGCCCTGTAATAAATCTGGGCGGTTGAAAACTTGAAAACTCTAACTTGGTATTGTCAAACTTTTCATGGGTTGTTCAGGAGAAGCAGCATCATATGTTTGGATGCCTAAGATGACTTCTGAGTTATTTCTGCCTTGCTTCATTTCACTGAATTAAATGGGTTGATGGATCTTATTTCCCATGCTGCCGTTGTAGCAGCGGGATATGACCCATTGCCTCAATGTCAACCCATGTCTAGTTACTTCTCTCAATCTCCAGTAGCTTGCACCAGAATTAAACCTTTTTATGTCCCCTGTGGCACAAAATATCAAGCATGTGTGGGAAATGATCATTGGAGCTGATATTTGGTTATGTGCAATGAACAGATGAGTTACCATCTAGTTGTATTACAGTAACAGCCAAAGGCCCCAACCAAAATCAGGTTATAATAGAAATATCTCTAGTGCAGCGGTTCTCAAAGGGTGGGTTGGGACCCACCAGGGCTGGCTTAGATTTGCTGGGGCTCTGGTTACAGGCTCCTTGCCTGGAGCTGAAGCCCTTGGGCTTAATCTTTGCCCCCTACCCACCCCCAGCCAAAGTGGCAGGGCTCAAATTTTGGCCTCCGCACCCGGGTCGGCAGGGCTCAGGCTGGCTCAGGCTTTGGTCCCCCCGTCCTGGGGTCATATAGTAATTTTTGTTGTCAGAAGGGGGCCACGATACAATTAAGTTTGAGAGCCCCTGCTCTAGTGTAAGGTCTGTCAGATAGAAGGAAGCAAGAATTGTTCATAGATTTAAGGCCAGAAGGGACAATTCTGACCCAGTCTGAGAGGCAATGTGGTCTAGTAGCTACCTGGACAGAGACTCAGCAGACCTGGATTCTATTCCTAGTTCTGCCACTGGCTTGCTGGACAACCTTGTGCAAGTTCTTTCAATGCTCTGTGCCTCAGTTTCCCTATCTATAAGACAGGGGAAATTATATAGCTCTCCTTTGTAAAGCACTTTGAGCTCTATGAAAGCAAAGTGCCGCTATAATTATTTTTTTACTGTTTTGGACAATGTATATACACACAGTAAAAGACTGTCCCTGCCCCAGAGAAAGGGAGAAACTGTGGCATAGAGAGGTGAAGTGACCTGCCCAAAGTCACCCAGCATGTCAGCCACAGAGCTCTGAAAAGAACCAAAGTGTCCTGAGTCCCAGTCCAGTGCCCTATTCACTGTCCTAGGTAGTGCGCAAAATAGGTATTTCTGCCTAGAGAGAATTGCATGCAGGCAGCAAACAAAAGTTTTTTCTATTTATAGGCAGCATATTCTTGATATGTAGCAATTAATTCTCCTCCCTCCCCCCCCCCCAAAAAAAAAACAGCCAAAACCAATAACACATTCCTAAACTGGGCACGCTTATCCACTGTTTCTCCGTGCGCTGCATTTGGCTAGGTTGGAAGATGTAGTGATTCAACACACTAAGAGGCTACCAAACAAAGTGACACACCAAAAAACTTTCCCTATGGACCAAAGCCAGCTGTACTGTAGCCAACACTCATACTTTGAGCCAACAGATGGCTGGCAGGAGGCATTGTTTTAAAGACACAGGAGAAGTTCTGTGCTTGAGCTAAACAGCAGCATGATCTTGGGGGCTACAAATGGGTTGAATAAAGCAAATATGGTCCATAAATATGCAAACAGGCCCATAAATATACATGGCATATTGCAGAACACAGAGAAGATTTATTCCCTGCCTTAAGGGAAATAAAGCCAAATAAATCAACACTGAGCTTGGTTATTTATCCTGAATATCAGGACCTATTGTAATTCAGACAAATAGCCTCATTATGTTCTGATTAAAACATGTCCAGGGAAAAGTTGGTTCCTCCCAGGCTGCAGAAAGAGCCCTTATTACAGCATGTGGAAACATGACTCTTTCTAGGGCACGTCTCTGTCCATAGAAGCCTCAGTTTAGGACGCTATCCAAGGTCCAAGTCTGGCCCCCATTACCATGTCTTTCATGTCACAGCAGCCCTAGGAGATGAGGAAGTGCTGTTATCCTCCCTATACAGGTGGGGAACTGAGACACATGATGACACAGTGACTTGCCCAAGGAAGTCTATGGCAAAGCAAGGAACTGAACCCAAATCTGCCAAGTCCTAGCCTCCCCCCTCATGGCTAGGCCAGCCTGCCTCTCTTTAAGAGTCCCCTTATGCATGTGCTTCAGTTCCAGTGATGTCAATATAATAAGCGCCACTGTGCTTTTTGAGCCTGTGTTTAAGGCCGAGATCTGCTGAGATATTTGGTGCTTAACTCACATTGCCTAAATGCCTTTTGAGAATCTGCCTCTAAGTGCTGTCCTGCAACAAGGCCAGACTGAAATATAGCTTCACAGTTAGAGATGTCCATGCTTTCTTTTTGTTGTTGTTGTTTCTTTTTTCACTGGTAATTAATTATCCCAGGAGCAGAGGATGGAGAGAGTGCAAATACACCTGTAAAGGTGTTCTGAATCACTGAGCCATTTAAATGCCTGATAACAGCAATTTCTCCGACCTTGCTAATGTCTGCAGTGTCTGGGCTCACTAAATAGTAACAGGCTTTAAACGGGGACGTCACCTCTCTACGTTAATTGACTTACATGGTCAGTTTACTAACCTGCAATGAAGAATGCCTGATTTAAAGACTCTGTACCAGAACCTCAGTTGATGTAGGTCAGTGTAGCCCAAAGGACTTCAATGCTGATTTTACACCAGCTGAGGATCTGCCTTCTACTTCCTTATCCTCTTATAAATGCCAGGATTGGCTTCATCTTTATCCAGTGAAGCAACATTTTGAGTGCACATTCTGTGGGATACTTGTGCATTGAGACCTCTCAATAGGGTCAGATTAAGGAAAGCCAGGACCTGGGACATACCTAAAGGGACCCCAGGGCTGTGAGCCCACCCCTGTGCTGTTGCCCTGCCTCTTTTTGGGGTGCTAGTTGTCAGGGACTACCTACACACCAGCTATTTGCTGGGCAGATTGCCCCCCCCGGGCATGCTGGGTCCCATCCTTCCTGCACCGACACCCCCCGAGGAGGGAAGCTTCACCACCCATCCACTCACATAGAGGACTCTGCGAGGGTGTGTGTGTGAGGGGGAGTCTGCTGACCGCACCTGTAATAAAGGAAGGGGGGGTACCTCCCTTTTATGGACACCCAGCCAACCAGTAGCTATAAAATCCCTCTTAGTAGCTGTTCTCTAATTGCTCTAGCTGTAAAGGGTTAAAAAGTTTCACTGCTATGCACAGGTAAAAAGAAGTGAGTGGACACCTGGCCAAAAGAGCCAATGGGAAGGCAAGAACTTTTTAAAATGGAGAAAAAACTCCCCTTTTGTCTGTCTGTTGTTGTTCTCCCAGGGAGAGGTGGACAGGGCAGAGCTATGCTGTAAGAAGCTTGGGCCAGGTATGAAAAATTCCAGGTTTGTTGTAGAAGGAGGACTCTTATACAAGGAAACTTTCTGGTGGGCACAAGGAGGACTGGCATCCTCAGAGACAGTTGGTAGTTCCAACTAAGTATAGGGAAAAGCTCTTGAGCTTCACCCACAATCACCCTAAAAGCTCTAGAGCTTCACCCACAATCACCCTAGTGGCCATGCCTGGGGTGAATAGGACCAAAGATCATTTGGGAAAGTCATTCCACTGGGAGGGAATGGGCAAGGACGTTTCTACCTATGTCCAGTCTTGTGAGGGGTGCCAGAAGGTGGGAAAGCCCCAAGACCAGGTCAAGGCCCCTCTCCAGCCGCTCCCCACCCCAGAACGGGCTCACCACTCCATTCACACAGGTGATGCTCACCCAATTATAGCCCAGCCCCACCAGATGGCCCCTCACGCCAAAACCGCGATAGAAACGGAGATCAAGGACATGTTACAAATGGGTGTAATCCACCCCTCTGAGAGTGCATGGGCCTCTCCAGTGGTTCTGGTTCCCAAACCACATCAGGAAATCTGCTTTTGCGTGGACTACCATAATCTAAATGCGGTACCTCACCCAGAGAACTATCCAATGCCACTCACAGCTGAGCTATTGGAGAAACTGGGACGTGCCCAATTCAACTCCACCTTAGACTTAACTAAAGGGTACTGGCAAGTGCTGCTACATGACCCAGCCTAGGAAAGGTCAGCCTTCATCACCCATGTAGGGCTGTACAAATTTAATGTGCTCCCTTTCAGACTGTGAAATGCACCTGCCACCTTCCAGAGACTTGTAGATAACCTTCTGGCTGGATTTGGGGAATTTGCAGTCACCTACCCTGATGATTTGGCCATATTCTCAGATTTATGGGCGGAACACCTGGAACACTTCCGAGCTCTCTTCCAGTGCATAAGGGAGGCAGGATTAACCGTTAAGGCCAAAAAAAAGTCAAATCGGCCTAAACAGGGTATTGTACTTTGGATACCAGGTGGGTCAAGGAATTATCAACCCCCTACAGGCTAAAGTTAATGCTATCCAAACTTGGCTTGTCCCTAAGTCAAAGAAGCAGGTCCAATCCTTCTTGGGCTTGGTTGGGTATTACAGATGATTTGTACCACACTACAGCCAAATTGCCAACCCACTGACCGACCTAACCAGGAAAAAAACAGCCAAATGTCGTTCAGTGGTCTGAGAAGTGTCAGAAAGCCTTTAACCAGCTTAAGGCGGCCTGTACGTCCGACCCTGTACTAAGGGCCCCGGACTTTGACCAACCTTTAGTTGTAACCACAGATGCGTCCAAGCGTTGTGTAGAAGCAGTTTTAATGCAGGAAGGACCAGATCAACAATTCCATCCTCTCATGTTTCTCAGCAAAAAAACTTTCTGAGGGGAAAGCCACTGGTCAGTCTCAGAAAAGAAATGTTATGCCATTGTGTGTGCTCTGGAGAAGCTACGCCCATACATTTGAGGATGGCAGTTCCACCTGCAGACTGACCATGCTGCACTGAAATGGTTTCACACAGTCAAAGAAACTAACAAAAAACGTCCTCGGTGGAGTTTAGCTTTTCAAGACTTTGATTTAGAGATACAACACATTTCAGGAGCCTCTAAAAAAGTGGCTGATGCACTCTTGTAGGAAGGTTTTCCAGAATCAGCCTGATAAAAATGTCTCTGTACGCTAAGTCATTGTAGTTCTTGAAAAGTGAAAAATATTGTTTAGGTCTTCATGTACTTAGTAGTAAAATTAGAGGTGCGTGTATCTTATGAACTCTGTTTCCTAAACCTCCAGGAAGAAATCCCAGCCAATGTGGACCCGACCTGAACCAGGCTGGCCAACACTGCCTGTGTGTTGGGGGGCATGTGATGAATGAAGGGGCTGGGGTAGCTCCCTTTTATGGACACCCAGCCAGCCAGTAGCTATAAAATCCCTCTTAGTAGCTGTTCTCTGATTGCTCTACCTGTAAAGGATTAAAAAGTCTCACTGCTATGCATAGGTAAAAGGAAGTGAGTGGACACCTGGCCAAAAGAGACAATGGAAAGGCTAGAACTATTTAAAATGGAAAAAAACTCCCCTTTTGTCTGTCTGTTGTTGTTCTCCCGGGGAGAGGCAGACAGAGTAGAGCTACGCTGTAAGAAGCTTGGGCCAGGTATGAAAAATCTCCAGTATCATACCTAGAAACTACTCATTTAAAACCCCAGATATGTGTGAAAGTAGAATGAATTATATTGTGAAAATAGAAAGGATTAAAGAAATCCTGTCTGTACCTTTAAGCAAAATTGTTGGAATGCTGCAATCCAGGTGTCAGGAATACAGACATTAACATAGAACAATTGCACCGTTTAAAGGCAATTGGTGAAGTATTAGCCTTAGATCGATAAGAGTTAGTAAGGAAGTAGGATATGCATGCTGTGCCCCAGGTGAATTTTACTGTTTTGCTTTCTTTGTCCCTTGTCTAATTCCCGCTCTTTTATGTGTATAAATAAGACTGTTTGGGTCTTGCATGGCCACTCACATTATCTGGGTGCTATTGGCGGAGCGCTGCGCTAATAAAACAGAGTGGTCTGACAAATTGTGAGTCCTGATTCTAACTTTGACAATTTGGAGGTTCCACCGAGATGGCAACCGTCTTCACTGGGGCTGTGTGATTCCTGACCCTTTTTTGTAGGACCACCGTGGCAGCCGGCACCTGGGCATTTGGCCAGAGCGGTCCTCCTTCTGAACGGAAGGGTGCAAGACCACAGTGAAGTCTACGCCATCAAACCTGTTGGTTCCCACTCTGTTCTGGTAGGGATCCCGGGATCTGACATCAGGAATCTGGTCAGGTAATTATTTCTGTGTTTTGTCCGGACTGAGGACTGTCCTGTCTCTGTGTCTATCCATCCTCTCTGTGGAGTGTTTGAGTCTGGGTGCCGTCTCTGTCTGGGGATCAGCCGAACAAGGGGTTCCTGTCCCCGCAGTCTGAGTGAGTGAAATCTGCACAATCGCAGCCACACCGCACCTTGGGTAAAACCCTTGGTGTGAAAGCAAAGGCGATTGAGGCAGTAGCCTGTGGGCTCCTTTTGTGTGTTGCACCGAGCATCGCTCTGACGAACCCTAATTTCCTTCTTGTGTGATTGGTGTGTGAAGTCCTCCTTTATGGGTAACCAGACGTCTAAGCCGGGGCAGTTCCCTAAAGGAACTCTGGCTCATTTTATGTATTTTAGGAAGGGTCCGGACTCCTGTAAATTTCTGGAAAAATGGTCTAGGCTTACTCAGAGAGATCCCAAAACTCAGTGACCACTGTTAGGATCTTGGGACAAGGACCGAGTAGATGTCTTAAAAGACAAACTCGGCCAATCTAAAACTAAATTGGCAAAATGAGAGGTCGATTGTTTCATGCAATGGTGGGAAGAGGCAAATCGTAGATGGACAGAATCGAAATGCCTCTCTCAAAGATTCAAATGATAAGTTAAAAACTTTATTGGAAACCTCCTCTCCCACCACTATACCGAGCGCTCCCCTTTACCCGGTTCTCCAAGCAGACCCCCTCTTCATACTCCTGTTTCTGGGTGGGAAAAGACGAAGAAAACCCCTTGCTAGATTCCGGGGACGAGGATGAAGAAGACGCATTAATTGGCCTGGTAGCCTTGCATCGAATCAATAGACGGCCACCCATGCCCCCAGCTCAGGAACAACAGTCACCAGATTTCCCAGCTCAGGAACAATTCCCAGAAATCTCTAGTTCAGACCCGTCCGGATCATCCGGTACTGCCGAGGCCCATTCCTCTGAACTCGCTCTGCCTCGTAAAAGCTCACGCTTGGGCCTTAAAAATATCCAGGCTCCCCTCCGAATCCTGCATACTGCAATCCTGCCAGGACGGGAGTCCCACTTGGAGCTATAAACCCTGGACTCGCACTGAGCTCCTTTCAATTGTAAAAGGCTTTCCAAAGCCCCGAGAAAATCCTACCAAATTTGCAGAGGAATTTTTGTTAGTGTGTGACACCTATGAACCCTCTGAGGCAGACCTTCTGCAGCTGTGCAAGCTACTTGTAACAGCCCCTAGTGAGCATGAAAAATGGCTCAGAGCAGCAGATTGGCTCGCAGCTGACCGCCACTCTACTTTACCAGACACTGGTCCTAATGCTGGATACTGAAAAAAGTGTAAGGAACGAGCTAAAAATCTATTTGAAGCCATCCCTCAGGTATGGACTCCTAAAACCAACTGGACGGCCATAAATGGCTGTAAGCAATGACAGGGAGAAAACCCGGGCGACTATCGCACCCAGCTAACTGACATTTTTCTGCAACATTCTGGTATACAGCAATCAGATAGAAATGGACAGGGCGCCCTGGCTAGTGCATTTGTTAATGGCCTCCTGCCTGCTATTGGCAATATGCTAAAACGAATAAGTGTTGGGTGGGAGACCGAAACCATGGACAAATCGCAAACAGTGGCAGAGCACTGCCAGCGTACTTTAAAGGGAAAGGAAGAACAATCATCTCAACAGTTAATGGCCTTGCAAATACAGCATTATTCAGGGCAGGGCAAACAGTACCGGGGATGGGGAAAATACCAGGGACGGGGACATGGTCATGGGAGGGGCCAGGGAACTGGATTTTTGGGTTATGGGGATGCTTGTAATTACTGTAAACAGCCGGGACATTGGAAGAATGAATGTCCGAGCCGAGCCTGGTAACTCTGTAAATAACCAGTTAGACCCCTTGCCAGCACAGCCAGTCAGTCCTCAGCCTTACTTTGCCCCACAGCAGTGATGGGACACCGGGGAACCGCAGGAAATTTTAGCTCCTTTACTACCTCTCACTCCCATGGGTGAGTGTGTGTTAACTATCAATGATCTGTCTCTCCCTTTCCTTGTTGATACGGGAGCTTCACTCTCTGCAGTTCGTACTACCGACCTGCCTGCGGTTCCCCGCTCCGGAAAAACCATGTCCGCTGTGGGCATTACGGGGGTCCCAACCCCTTATCCCCTTTCAAAGCCTCTACCGGTCCAGGTTGGTCCCCTTTCGGTGGATCATGCCTTCCTTCTCTCTGATTCCACTCCGGTAAACCTTTTGGGTCGGGATCTGTTATGTAAGCTTGGCTGCACCAGATACTGTTCCCTGGATAGTGTCTATTTACAAATTCCACAGTCCTCCCTGAGTGATTCTGTAGCCTCCCTGCTGTCTGAAATGTCCCTTTCCACTCCGGTCCCTTGTTGCCCACTGGTCCCGTCCCTTGAACACCTAATTTCGCAGGTCCTATCCTCTGTGGCCAACCCATCCCTCTGAGGTGGGCCGCTTAAATACTGACCCCATCTGCATTACTGTTGACTCTTCCAAACCCCTGCCTCGCCTATCTCAGTACCCTTTAAACTCTGAGGCAGAGGCTGGCATTGCTCTGGTCATAACTGTCCTGCGGGAGCAAGGCATTATTGTTCCCTGTTCCAGTCCCTGTAGCACTCCTATCCTCCCTGTTCGAAAAGCTGATGGCAAATCATGGCGATTTGTTCAGGACCTTCGAGCCATTAATCGTATTATCATACCCGCTTTTCCTGTTGTCCCAAACCCAGCAACCATCCTGGCTTCTATCCCACCAGCTGCAACTCATTTTACTGTTGTTGATTTGTGTTCTGCTTTCTTTTCTGTTCCGGTTCACCCTGACTCCCAGTACCTCTTTGCCTTTCCCTACAAGGGACAGCAATATACATGGACCACGCTCCCTCAGGAGTATACGGAAAGTTCATCTTACTTTTCCCAGGCATTAGCCCGAGACCTAGCTGACCTTGTTTTCCCATCCGGGTCCACTCTAGTCCAATATGTAGATGATCTGCTCCTCTGTTCCCCCTTGTTATCTGCCTCAGAAACTGATTCTTTAGTGCTCCTTACTGCCCCAGCAAACAAAGGTCACAAGGCTTCTCGCTCTAAACTACAGCTCAGTCAAGTCTCTGTCACATACCTTAGTTTTCTCCTCTCCCAGGGTTCCTGTATGCTTTCTCCCACCCACGTCCAGGCTATCCTTAGCTTTCCCCGACCCTGCTCCCCATGCCAGGTCCGAAAATTTTTGGGCATGGCTGGATTTTGCAGGCAATGGATTCCCCAATATGCCTCCCTTGCAAAACCTCTCCAAGAACTCACTCGACTCTCTGTGCCTAATCCCATGCCATGGCCACCTGAAGCAGACTCTGCCTTTGTTTCCCTCAAACAAGGTTTAGCTTCTGCCCCCGCTTAGGGCTGCCAGACTATTCTAAGCCTTTTACCCTTTTCTGCCATGAACAATCTGGATGTGCACTTGGAGTTCTCACTCAGGTGCACGGAGGCACAAACCGCCCAGTGGCTTATTTCTCTGCCACTTTGGACCCTGTGGCCCAAGGCCTGCCCCCCTGCCTGCGTGCTGTGGCTGCTGCAGCACGCCTAGTCGAAATGTCTGAATCCCTTGTCCTTCACTCCCCCCTCACTCTCATGGTCCTCACTCTGTAGAAACTCTGCTGTTACAACGCAATACAAGCCACTTCTCCTCCGCTCGCCTTACCAGATATGAACTTCTACTGCTTCGGCTTCGTATATCACCATAAAGCGTTGTTCTCAGTTAAATCCTGCCACTCTCCTTCCCTTGTCTAATGACAGTGATCCCCACGACTGCCTTGCAACTGTCTCTGCTATCACCGTCCCGCGCTCTGACCTTTCTGATGTCCCTCTCCCTAACTCTGAGCTTGTTTTGTTTACTGATGGTCCCTGTTTTTGAGACAACCAAGGTCGTCTCCTTGCAGGATACTCTGTAGTGTCACTCTCTGAAACCCTAGAAGCTGCTCCTTTACCTTCTGTAAACTCAATGCAAGTTGCTGAATTAGTCGCCCTCACCCGTGCCTGCTTTTTGGCGGAGGGACGCTCCGCCACCATTTACACTGACTCCCGCTATGCTTTTGGGGTTGTACATGACTTTGGCACCCTCTGGCAAGCTTGGGGTTTCCTTACCTCTGCCGGTACTCCTATTAAAAACGGCCCCTATATCGCTGCTTTCCTGTATGCAGTTTTACTTCCCTCTGCCCTGGCTATTGTTAAGTGCCCTGGCCACTCGACGGCGGATACTGATGTTGCTAAGGGTAACGCATTTGCTGATGCCTCTGCTAAACATGCTGCTGCCATAGAACCTTCCCCAGATGATTTTCTAGGTTCCCTCTCTGTTTCTATACCACCACTGTCCCTCACTGACCTCACCCTGCTCCAGGACTCTGCCCCAGAAACTGAAAAAGACTCCTGGGTTACCCAGGGTTGCTCTCTACATCCTGATTCCCTTTGGCGTTCGCCCACTGGTGCCTTTGTGGCCCCCTTTTCATTCTACCCATCGCTGGCCGCCCTGCTACACGGCGTTTCGCATGTCGGAAAGGAGGGGATGGTCTCTGCTCTAACTAAGGTGGGATGGTGGACTCCCCATTTCAGCTCTTTTGCAGCCCGCCACTGTGCCGCCTGTACCACTTGCCAAAGCCACAATATTGGTAAACCTGTAAAAGTGGCTCAGGGATTCCGGGGCTTGCCCCAAGCACCGTTCTTGCATTGGCAACTTGATTTTGTACAAATGCCTAAGTGTCAACGATTTGAATTTATTTTGGTTATGATATGTTTATTTTCTGGTTGGATTGAAGCCTTTCCTTGTCGCAAGGCTGACTCACTGTCCGTTGCTAAATGTTTGTTAAACCATATTATGCCTGCCAAGGGAATTCCTGCCACTCTGTCCAGTGACCGGGGTACGCATTTTACCGGACAAATTGTCCAGCACCTGGATCGTATATTACCTGTCACACACCTGCTGCACTGTCCCTACCACCCACAAAGTGCAGGTGCTGTGGAAAGGCAAAATGGTGTACTTAAAAATAAGCTTGCTAAGATTTGTGACTCCACAGGGTTAAGCTGGCCAGCAGCTTTACCACTAGCCCTTATGGAAATGCGATCCACTCCATCCCAAAGGCATAAACTGAGTCCTTTTGAAATCGTTATGGGACGCCCTATGCGAACTGTGGCTACCATTACTCCAGTCCCAGACTTGAACTTGACTTACAGTACGCGCCTTCAATATTGCAAGGGATTAATGCAAGCTGTACGTCACTTCCATTCACAGGTTCGAGCCGCCTGGCCGACGGAACCCACCTCTGACGCCTGCCACAACCTTGAGCCAGGTGACTGGGTCTACGTACGGCATCACCATCGAAAACACACCTTGGAACCTCGGTGGAAGGGTCCTCATCAGGTACTGCTTACTACCCAGACAGCTGTTAAGCTATCTGGCATCGCAGCATGGATACATGCTTCACAGTGTAAGAAGGCACCCTACCCAGCGAACCAATCGACACCTCAGAACTGCGCAGAGTCAGTTTTGACTCCAGAAGAAGAGTTAGAGGAACATCCTACAATACTTTACAATCTACTCTCTCATAAGGGTTGCCAGAAGCAGACGATGACCTAAAGCAAGGCCCAAGAAGCAGCAGTAGTGAGCCTAGCGCCTGCTGCCTGGTAGACGTAAAACCGCAACTGCGGTTCCCTCAGTTGAGGTTTTCAGAACCAGAAGGGCCTTGCCTCCAACATGCGCCTCTGATGGCGCCTGTTCCTCGGCTGCTGGTGTCTTAAGATCTGGGGAGCCCACAATGACAATTCTTTTATCCAGCAGCAAGTGTGGACAGCTCAGACCCTTAATATTTCTAAATGCTGGGTCTGCAGCCACATCCCAGCCCACTCTCAAGCTGGTGTTCCTGTCCTGGCTATCCCACTCAGTTCCCCAGACCTCACTGGAGGACCTCGTCAATTTAACAAAACATGGAACAGCAATGACACTTGGGAAGCAGTGGGAATAAATGTACCTAAATGGATAAGTGTGGTGGAAGGAAATGGTCATTGGTGTTGGGTGTGTAATGGGACAGGGCTGGATCTGGGAAAAAGCCGTTGCCTTCAGCATATTGTGGCAAATGGTGTATGGGATTATTCAAACAAAACTAAAGAGTGGCTGGCCAGGTATGGGGATATGAATTTTTTCTCAACCTGGGATCAAACAGAAAAATCAATCTCATGTTCCCCCTACAGTAATCTTAGTAAAAATAATATAATCTTCCAATGCCATACGAACACTACCACTCCTTGTAAGGAGGATTACCCTGTTCCCTTTGTAGGATATTACTCCTCATTTGTAGATACCTATGTAACAAATGGATGCAATTGACCCTTCCTGGCCTTAATAGGCCATCACTGGGTTTGTGGAGCCAAAGCTTATACTGTATTACCAGCTAACTGGTCAGGTATCTGTTATCCCGCCGACTCTTCCCACAATTCCGAGTACTAGAGTCCCTCCCATGAGAACGCCTCCATAATTTCAGGCGAAGAAGAAGGGACTTACCAGATGCCCAATGGTATATAAATAATATAAGCCCCTTAACCTGGGGAGAGGCCATTGGCGGTTCCTTTATCCCACTTGGGGGAGTAATACACCATGCAAAAAGACTCCTGAGGTTACAAGCAGTAGTTGAAATAATGGCAAATTAAACCGGAGAAAGTTTAAAAACCCTGGCCAAAGAAACAGGGGCGATCCGACAGGTGACCCTCCAAAACCGTCAGGCATTGGACATAGTGCTGGCGATCAAAGGAGGGACCTGTTCTATCATTGGAAAACAATGTTGTGTGTTTATACCTGACGATACCAATGAGGTAAGAGATCTCTATAGCCACTTAGAACAAATCGCATATCTTCCCCATGAAGAGCCGAGTTCTTTATGGAAGTGGCTAAGTAACCTGTTCAATTTCTCTGGCATAGGAAACTGGTTGTTTCAGGGATCCCTAACTATCCTGTTTGGAATCTTAGTGATTTTTGTATGCTTTCAGTTAATCTCCTGTTGTATCCAGAATTGTGTCACCCAAGTGGTTGCCCCAAAACAGAGTGCTAATATGATGATTTTGAATATTGCTGATGAACAAAGAGATAAGAAACGGTTAATTTGTGGAACCCAGTAATTGTTGGTCATGGCGTGCGCTTGACCAAAAGGAGAGATTGTGAAAGTAGAATGAATTATATTGTGAAATAGAAAGGATTAAAGAAATGCTGTCTGTACCTTTAAGCAAAATTGTTGGAATGCTGCAATCCAGGTGTCAGGAATACAGACATTAACATAGAACAATTGCACCGTTTAAAGGCAATTGGTGAAGTATTAGCCTTAGATCGATAAGAGTTAGTAAGGAAGTAGGATATGCATGCTGTGCCCCAGGTGAATTTTACTGTTTTGCTTTCTTTGTCCCTTTGTCTAATTCCTGCTCTTTTATCTATATAAATAAGACTGTTTGGGTCTTGCATGGCCACTCACGTTATCTGGGTGCTATTGGCGGAGCGCTGCGCTAATAAAACAGAGTGGTCTGACAAATTGTGAGTCCTGATTCTAACTTTGACATATGTAAGTAGATCAGGAAATGTCTAGGAAGATGCAATTAGGTTTCTCTCTTTATGTCTTGTGGACTCCACTATGCTAACTCCTGGTGCTTTTGTTTTGCTTGTAACCTTTAAGCTGAACCTCAAGAAAGCTATTCTGGGTGCTTAATCCTTATAGTTGCTCTTTTAAAATCTAACAGTAGCCTGAGTTCCCAGATGTATTTTCTTTCTTTTTTTAAAATAAAATGTACCTTTTTTTAAGAACAGAATTGGCTTTTTGTGTCTTAAGAGATTTATGTGCATATTGTTTAATTAGCTGGTGGCAATAGCTGATTTCTTTTTTTTCTTTCTCAGCTCTTCCCTGGGGGTGTGTGTGAAAGGGCTTGAGGGTACCCCACAGGAAGGAATTCCCAAGTGCTCCTTCCTGGGGTTTCTAAGGGGTTCTGCACTTGGGTGGTGGCAGCAACCACCGATCCACGGTCAGAGAGAAGCTGTGACCTTGGGAGTTTAATACCAGCCTAGAGTGGCCAGTATTAATGTTTAGAATCCTTGCAGGCCCCACCTTCTGCATGCGAAGTGCCAGAGTGGGGACTCAGCCTTGAGAGCACCCCAGCAGGGTCACAAAAGGCAGGTGGCAACAAGGGTCCTGTTGTGCCAGGTCAGGCCGTGCAGTTAAAGTGGGTAAGGGGTGGCAAATGCTGAGGCGGTGTGTGCTATGGAGCTGTTTACAAATTGGGTGATGAAAAGGCTGGCCCAGGCTGGGTTTTCCATGAGTAAAGGGGCTTGTTGCTATGAGCCCCCTCCCGAAGGACTCCTGTGAAGTCATAGGCTGGCACAACGGTGAGCACAAACATGGCCGTTCCCTGCCCGGTCTAAAACTCTGCTGCCTTTGTAGCCCACATATGACTGTGTGTGTCAGGCCCACTCTGGGAGCCTGAGCTCAGGCAATAACAGTTCCTGGTACATCAGCCAAGATGGAGGCCATCACACCATCCCCAGACTAGTGACACATTATTACATGCACTGCAGAACATCAACCGGTGGTGGTAAGTACATTACCAGCAGACACGGGATACCATCAGCATTCAGTGCACTCTCTCCGTAAGTTTTCAGGGCTCATTGTGCCCAGGGTCTTTTCCTTTCTGGAGAGTCCATGGTCTCTTTAAGGAGGTAAGCCCCAGGCTGTGTGCTCAACATCTCAAATCCAGCACCTTCTCCCCAGCATCCCTTCATACAGCCAGCTTGCTCTGCCCAGGAGCTAGCACTCCTTGAGTGGCACAACTTTCCCTCACGCTGACTGCATTACAAGAGCCTGTGGCCTGGGTCTACACTGTCTGTTATTTTGGAATTAGCCGAGTTAATTTAAAAAAAAAAGATTTCGTCCACGTGACCAAACCTTTTTTTTTAATTTAAAGGGCTCTTTAATCCGATTTCTGTACTTCACCTCGGCAAGTGGAGTAGCTTTTAAATCGTGATCACAATCCTGGGTTAAAGGTATTGTAGATGCAATTCGACGTTATTGGCCTCCAGGAGCTATCCCAGAATGCTCCCTTGTGACCGCTCTGGACAACACTCTCAACTCTGATGCACTAGCCAGGTGGGCAGGAAAAGCCCCGGGAACTTTTGAATTTCATTTCCTGTTTGGTCACCATCAGCACAGGTGACCATCAGCACAGTCCATCATCACAGGCAACCATGCAGAGTCCATCATCACAAGAGATCACGCAGTCCCAGATTCGCAGACGAGCTCCAGCATGGTCTGAACGGTAGGTACTGGATCGCATTGCATGTTGGGGAGATGAATCTGTTGTGGCAGAACTACATTCCAAAAAGAACACAAATACATACACTAAAGATTCCAGGCCCATGACTGAAAGAGGCTACTTCAGGGACACAGAACAGTATTGTACAAAAATCAAGGAGCTCAGGCATGCATACCAAAAAGCCAGGGAGGTGAACGGGCTTTCTGGGTCACAGCCCCGTATATTCCACTTCTACCGTGAGCTGCATGCAATTATGGGGGGTGATGTCACCACTACCCCACCACTGTCCATGGACACCTGCAAGGTGGGAGTTGCACGGAGCGAGGAGGAAGAGTCATTGGAGGACAGTGCACAGGCTGCAAGGGCGGAATCAATTTTCCCCCCTAGCCAGGAACTATTCTTAATGCTGGAGCCAATAGCCTCCCCCAACTCCCAAGGCGAGCTCCCGGACCATGACCCTGGAGAAGGTACTTCTGGTGAGTGTGAGCCTGATCGGAGCCAAGTGGTGGAGGGTAGGGGAGAAACCCAGCAGTGCTGGGCTGTTCACGTTTAGTTTAAAGGGCTCATCCCTGCTCAGAGCCTCATCAGAGCCATGCGGTGGGTACGGAGTGGGGTGTATGTATAAACAGATAGTTAAGGGTTAATGTCTCTTTTACCTGTAAAGGGTTAACAAACAGGGAACCAAACACCTGACCAGGGGACCAATCAGGAAACAAGATACTTTCAAATCTCGGTGGAGGGATGCCTTTGTTTGTGTTTTTTGGGTTTTGCTTTGTTCTCTCTGGATCCTGAAAGGGACTAGACGGGCAACCAGTTTTCTTGCCAATCTCCCTGCTACAGTATATATGCAGAATAGTGAGTATTTTAGTAAAAAAAGGTGGTTATAGTCTTTTAATTGTTTCTGTATTTGCAAATGTGTAGTTTGCTGGAAGTATTTTAAATTGTATTTTGCTGGGGGGGAGGCTTCTTTCTAGTGTCTATAAGCTGACAGACCCTGTAACATTCCATCTTGAATTTACAGTGATTTTCTTTATTCTTTTTTCTTTTATTAAAAGTTTTGCTTTTTAAGACCTGTCTGATTTTTTCCCTTGTTAAGGCTCAAGGGAATTGAGTCTGTACTTAACAGGGAAGGAGAAGGGTGGAATCCCTTTGTTTTAGATTCACAGAGTTTGAATCTGTAGTGCCTCTGGGTGAGGGGAAAAGAGGAGAGGGGGAGAGGGGGGGAAGGTAACATTCCTCTCTGTGTGGTGATTCAAGGCGTTTGAATCACGGTGATCTCCTAGTGTACCCAGGGCGGGAAAGAGCTGGGAGGAAGAAAGGAGGGGGAAGGGAAATGGTTTATTCCCCTTTGTTGTGAGACTCAAGGAATTTGAGTCTTGGGGTCCCCAGGGAAGGTTTTTGGGGGGACTAGAGTGCCCCAAAGCACTATATATTTTTGAGTGGTGGCAGCTTAACAGATCTAAGCTAGTAATTAAGCTTAGAGAAATTCATCCTGGTACCCAGTATTTTTGGACTCTAAGGTTCAGATTTGGGAATTATACCATGACAGGGTAGCAGTAGCATAGCTAGTGGGGTACAAGGGAAGCAGCCGCTTCCCCTCAGCACATTTCCCCAAAAGCAGTGCCTTAGTTAGGGGTTACCATGGCGCCAGCGGGCGGGGCCCAAGCTCTGCTCTGAAGCTTGGCCTGCCGGGCCGGCAGAGAGAGGGCAGTGGCAACAGCGAAGGTTACTGGGCATACTCAGTTCAGGTGAGCATGCTCAGTACACCCAAAGTAGGGAATTGGGAGCAGGTGTTTGTGTCGTTACACCGGCACTGGGCTCCTGCAGGCAAGGGGGGGCGGCACGGCCGGAGGAGCCATGCAGGGGCAGCACGGCTGGAGGAGCCATGGGGGGGCGGCACAGCTGGAGGAGCGAGGGGGGGCGCAGCATGGCAGCATGGCAGCCCGCAGCCCAGCCGAAGGAGCCATGGGGAGGCAGTGCAACTGGAGGAGCCTGGGGGGGCTGCATGGCCGGAGGAGCAAGGGGGGGCCAAGCATGGCAGCCCACAGCGCGGCTGGAGGAGCCATGGGGAGGCGCAGCATGGTAGCCCGCAGTGCGGCCGGAGGAGCCGTGGGGTGGGGCTGCAGGGGGGGCGGCGCAGCTGAAGGAGCGAGGGGGGGTGCAGCATGGCAGCCCACAATGCGGCCAGAGGAGCCATAGGGGGCAGCTTGGCTGGAGGAGCGAGGGGGGGCGCAGCATGGCAGCCAGCAGCCTGGCCAGAGGAGCCATGGGGGGAGGGACGGCTGGAGGAGCAAGGGGGGGCGCAGCATGGCAGCCAGCAGCCTGGCCAGAGGAGCCACGGGGGGAGGGATGGCTGGAGGAGCAAGGGGGGACGCAGCATGGCAGCCAGCAGCGCAGCTGGAGGAGCCATGGGTTGGGCGGCGCGACCGGAGGAGCGAGGAGGGGTGCAGCATGGCAGCTCGTAGCACATCCGGAGGAGCCGTGAGGAGGGGCTGCAGGGGGGGCAGCGCAGCGGAAGGAGCGGGTGGGGGTGCAGCATGGGAGCCCACAGCGCGGCCAGAGGAGCCATGGGGTGGGCGGCGCAGCTGAAGGAGCGAGGGGGGGGGCGCAGCATGGCAGCCCGCAGCACGGCTGGAGGAGCCGTGGGGTGGGGCGGCAGGGGGGCAGCGCGGCAGAAGGAGCAAGGGGGATTGCAGCATGGCAGCCCGCAGAGCAGCTGGAGGAGCCATGGGTTGGGCGGCACGGCCGGAGGAGCGAGGAGGGGTGCAGCATGGCAGCCCGCAGCACATCCGGAGGAGCAGTGAGGTGGAGCGGCACAGCCAGAGGAGCCATGAGGGGATCGCAGAAGGGCAGCCCACAGCACGGCCAGAGGAGCCATGGCAGGGGTTTGGCGAGGCCGGAGGAGCCAGCCAAGGGGGTGGGGGGCATGGAGCAGACAGAGGAAGAGCCAAGGGGGGGCACCTTTTTGATGTTTGCTCCCCTTGCTTAAGAACTCCTCTGGCCGTGCCACCCCTGTGCCACCCCCATGGCTCCTCCAACTGCGCCGCCCCCCCATGGCTCCTCCGGCCGTGCTGCGGGCTACACCACTGAACCTGGCTACATCACTGTGGGGGAGTGTTTTGTGAAGCGATCATCCCAGGGAGCTCGCAGGCCCTCCTTTTATATGGCAAACCCACCAGGTATTACTTGCTATGGGAAAGGGGGCCCAGCAGTTTGAAAGGAGAAGCAGAACCCCGGTGCCCCTAGGCTGCCTGCAAGATGAAGTCTGTTGGCAGGCACTTCAGTATAAGAGGCAAAATGCTAACTTGTACAGAAAGAACATGTGCGGTGTACTATGAATTGCCTGTTTCACTGAGAAGGAGTGTCCTCTGTGTTCTCTGAAATGTATATTTTAAAATACTATCCTCCCTTTTTCTCCTTCTGCAGGTGCAAATGTTTCAATGCGGCCCCTATCTACTCCATCCCAGAGGCTGATCCAGATTAGAAGGTGGAAAAAACGAACTTGGGACAACATGTTCACCGAGCTCATGCAGTCCTCCCGCACTGATAGGGCCTAGCTGAATGTGTGGGGGCAAACAATTGCGGAGTCCTGTAAAGCATTACAGGAACACGAAGAGAAGAGGGACGCACGCAATGAGAGCAGGCAAGACGCTATGGTCAAGCTCATGGGGGAAGCAAACTGACGTGCTCCGCTGCATGGTGTATCTAATGCGAGAAAGACAGCAAGACCACAGACTGCTGCAGCAGCCCCTGTATAACCACCCTCCCTCCTCCCCAAGTTCCATAGCCTCCTCACTCAGACACCCAAGAACACGAGGTGGGAGGCTACGGGGACCCACACACTCAACCCCAGAGAATCGCCCAAGCTGCAGAAAGCTGGCATATGCAAAATTTGATTTGGTTTCTGGACTTGTCCTTCCCTCCTCCTCCACCCCCCTAACCCAATACCTCCCCTCCCCCGGTCTACCTTCTGATTTCTCTCAATGTTTTGTGCAACAAATAATAAAGAACAGTTTTTAAACAATTTTGACTTTATTTTCTTTCATATATATAAGGGGGCTGGTAACTTCAAGAGAAACAAACACAACTGTCACACCCAGGGGTGGCTCCAGGACCCAGCATGCCAAGCGCGTGCTTGGGGTGGCATGCCGCAGGGGGCGCTCTGCCAGTCGCCAGGAGGGTGGCAGACGGCTCCAGTGGACCTCCTGCAGGCGTGCCTGTGGGAGGTCCACCAAAGCTGTGGGACTAGCGGACCGCGGGACCAGCGGACCCCCCGCAGACACGCCTACTGGAGGTCCACCAGAGCCGCCTGCCACCCTCTCGGTGACTGGCAGAGCACCCCCAGTGGCATGCCACCCCGCTCGGGGCAGCAAAATGTCTAGAGCTGCCCCGGTCACACCCTACCCTGGCCAGTCATGAAACTGGCTTCCAAAGCTTCTCTGATGCGCAGAGCGCTCTGCTGCACTCTTCTAATCACCCTGTTGTCTGGCTGTGTGAAACTGGCCACCAGGCTAGTTGCCTCAATCTTCCACCTTGCCATAAACGTCTCCCCCTTACTCTCACAGATGTTATGGAGCACACAACAAGCAGCAATTACAGTTGAAATACCGGTTGTGCTGAGATCTAACCAAGTCAGTAAACTGTGCTAGCGTGCTTTCAAACATCCAAAAGCACCCTCCACCCAGGGCTGGCTCTAGCCAGTGCAGGCCCGATTTGTGGGGCATGTACGCTCCGGGTGGCACTTCGGATTTCCGGCTCCAGCAGTGGTAGCGATGCCACGGGGTTGCGAGGCTCCGGCCACGGGAGCGGGGCAGCCCCATTTGCCACTCTTGGGCTGGGGGACCGGTGCCGTGGAACCATAGGGATGCAGGGCTCCGGCAGGGGGAGCGGAACTGCGGGGTTGCGGAGGTCTGGCCCGGGTAGTGGGGCTGCGGGGATGTGGGGCTCTGGCCAGAGTAGTGGGGCCATGGGGCTCCAGCCAGGAGAGCGGGGCTGCGAGACTTGCAGCGCTCCGACCAGGGAATGGGACTTTGGGGTTGCGGGGTTCCGGCCAGGGGAGCGGTACCGGGAGATTGCGGGGCTCTGGCTGGGGGAGTGGGACTGCGGGGTTGCAGGGCTCTGGCCGCGGTAGCAGGGCCACAGGATTTGTCGCCCTCCAGCCTGGGGAGCAGGACCGCAAGGTTGCAGGGCTCTGGCCGGGAGAGCAGGGCTGCAGGGTTGCGGGGCTCCGGCCGGAGTAGCGGGACCGCGGGGTTGTGGGTCTCTGGCAGAGGAGCGGGACCGCAGTGTTGTGGGTCTCCGGCCAAGAGAGAGAAGCTGCAGGGTTGCAGTGCTCTGGCTGGGAAAGCAGGGCCTTGGGGCTCCGGCCGGGAGAGCGGGCCATGGGGTTGCGGGGCTCTGGCCGGGAGAGTGGGGCCGCAGGACTTGCCCTGCTCCGGTTGAGGGAGCGGCACCATGGGGTTGCAGGGCTCCAGCCAGGAAAGCAGGACTGCGTGGTTGCGGAACTCTGGCTGGGACAGCAGGGCTGCAGGGTAGCGGGACACTGACCGGGGTAGCAGGGCTGCAGGGTAGTGGGACTCCGGCTGGGGTAGCGGGGCCTTGGGGCTCCGGCCAGGAGAGTGAGCCGTGGGGATGCGGGTCTCCAGCCGGGAGAGCGGGCCGCGGGAGTGCAGAGCTCAGACCAGGGTAGCAGGACTGCGACATTTCGGGGGGCTGGCTGGTGTAGCGGGGCCGCGGGACTTGCCACTCTCCAGCCTGGGGAGCGGGACCGCGGGGTTTCAGGGCTCTGACCGGGGTAGCGGGGCTGCAGGGTTGCGGTGCTCTGGTTGGGGGAGCAGGACTGCAGGGTTACGGTGCTCTGGACGGGGGAGCAGGGCTGCAAGGTTGCGGGGCTCTGGCTGGTGTAGCGGGGCCACGGGACTTGCTGCCCTCCGGCCTGGGGAGCGGGGCTGCGGGTTGCAGGGCTCCAGCCAGTGTAGCGGGGCTGCGGGGTTGTGGGGCTCTGGTCAGGGGAACAGCACCGCAGGGATGAGGGGCTCCGGCCAGGGTAGCAGGACTGTGAGGTTGCAGGGCTCCAACCTGGGGAGCGGGGCTGTGGGGTTGCGGGGCTCTAGCCAGGGTAACGGGGCTGTGGGGTCGTGGTGCTCTGGCAGGGAGAGGGGGTTGTGGGACTCCAGCCGGGGAATTGTTGCCGTCTGTAGCTTCCATGGGAGCCCAGGTCTGACAACATGGAAAAATTAGCTAGCAATGCAAGAGCGGGAGAGCACTGGCAGTATGGCATCTGCCATAGCTTTCACAGAGGGAGGAACGAGTGATGGCACACACCTGGAAACACCAGGCGAGAATGTTTTTGCTCCATCATGCACTAGGAGCTTAACCCACAATTCCAATGGGCGGCGGGGACTGCAGGAACTGTGGGATAGCTTCCCACAGCACACTGCTCCGACATTCAATGCTAGCCTCGGTACTGTGGACGCACTCCACCGAATTCACGCACTTTAGTGGGGACACATAACACTGAATGTATAAAATTGCTTCCGAAAATTCGAAAAGTTCAAATTAATTTTGTACTGTACACGTACCCTGTGTTTTATAAAGCTGCAGACTCCTCCCATTCTCAGCATGCTTTGATAATGGATACTTACAGCCCGCACATCCCTCCCTGGCTGCCAGTGAGTGAAATCAGGAGGATTATGCTCTACCCTGAAGCAGACACAGTTCTATGTGTCTATTTTCTGGTAAGTTCAGTTTCTCAAAGGGCTTGGGTTTTTCCTTTCTTTTCCTCAGGATAGTTCACTGTTGCATCCTTTATTTTCTCCTCCTCAGACCCCTTGAGAGACATGGACCTAGAAGGAGACCACAATGGTACCCCCATGAAGGAATGTGCTGGGCTGGTCCTTGCACACACTGCTCCCATGGGCAGGTGATGTGTGACTTGCTGAGTGCCTCTCTATCAACCCATTTCTCCAGATACTGCATTGAAGCAGGTGCATGTGGCTGATTAACATATGTTGATGGACAAGTGGGGGGTTGAATAGAGTGGTGATTTGTCTCACCCAGGAGGAAAGCAGCATCCCCAGCATACTAGCTGCAGCCCTCTGAGTATGGAACCCCAGTGCAGAGGGAAGGTTGCAAGCCCCGACAGACTGACAAGCTCTCTGATTGGAAATTGTGCCAGAGGGGTGAGCTGCTGCTGCTGTGGTGACACAGCAAATCCTCTGTGAGGCTGCCTCTGGTTTCCATTGTTACCAGGTCATATCTGTGATCCAGCAACAGGCAGAGCGAGGTGAGTGCGTCAGGATCCCTGTGATGAACCAAAGGACATAATTAGGATGCAGTCACAGCTGAGCAGGTGACTCTGCCCAAGACTGGAAAGGGACAAATACATGCAGCCTGTCCTTTTGGATGGGGAAATGCCCCCAAAGTGTCCTGCCACTCATATCACCCTTCTCTCTAGCCCTGTGTCTGGCACAGACAGGCCTCTCAGCAAGTAGTAGGAAAGCAGTGCTGGGCATCCAGTGTCCAATCTGCCAGGATGTGACAATATACTCTTATATACACCCCTACATACTATTGTAATTATCTTTGTACAAAGTAGGCCTTGTAAAATATCATTTGAAAACTCGTAATTTGCTGATCATTATTGTCCTGGCAAAATATGTGTGGAAACAGTGTATGTGACATTATACAGTAATAACCCTGTATGGTGGTGTTAAGATGTTTTAAACCCCACTGCCCTGCCCAAACAGAAGTTGGCAAACATATCTGTCCTAAACAAAGGAATGTGTGCTCTGCATTGTTTGTATTTGAGCAGTAAACCGAGTCATCAATGAAGAAGGAAAGACAAAGGAAGTTTAAATAGATGAAAAAAACAGCAGGGAGTATCCTTCCACATAGACACTCTGGCTCCTGGGTCTCAGCTGGAAATGGTTTTCAAGAAGAGGACTGACACTATAAAAAGGAGGGACATCACCCCACCCCCCGACACCTCCTCTCTCCACCTGTCTATTGCATTCACTGCACCTGAAGAGACAAAGGAAGCAACCACTGGACTCTAGGGGTGGGGTCCTGACCTCTGAATTTGGTCAGTAATCTGCTGGAGCATGTGGTGAGAAACTTTGCTTGAATCTAATATAATTTAAGTTAGGCATTAGTAAATGCTTTATCTTTATTTTCCTTTCATTTCTGATTTTTATGCCTCATTACTTGTACTCACTTAAAATTTCTCTCTTTCTAGGTAATAAACTTGTTTTACTGTTTTATCTAATCCAGTGTGTTTAAATTTGAGATAATAAACTGGCATCTTTTTCCATTAAAGGAATAATGGACTTAAAATATCTTTACTGTCCAGGAGAGGGCTGGGCAGTACAGGAGATACATTTCTTGGGGAAGTCCAGGACTGGGAGTGTGTTGGGATCACCCTGCAGTGCAATCCAGGCTGGTGAGAGCCAGAGTGTAACCTGGCAGGCTGCAGTTACACACCGTCACTCGGGGTGTGGCTTGCATGCTGGAAGGCTGTTTGTGAGCAGGCCAAGTGGAAGCTACTTCAGCAAGGCATTGTAAGGCACCCAAAGGTGCAGGGCAGGTGTGACACAACCACCCACTAATCTGGACTGTGCATCCCTGAACTTCCAGTCTGCCAGGGCATGTGCTCAAATCCATTAGCAGGAGTAAAACTACTGCACAGTGACACAGAACACAGGAGGGCAAAGACAGAGGAGTGCGGCTTCGCCTGGGAGCTGAGGGGTGGCTCTTCTGGCAGCGAATAAGCTGTCTACCCAGGCCTGGTGTTGGAAGATGAAATTCATTTCCCACCAGATCTTCCTTGAATTTAAAATGGTTAAAAAGCTACTTTTCGTCACACAGCCATGTCGCCAGAGCTGATTTAATGAAAATTAGGAACATAGGAATTACCAGACTGGATCAAACCTCAGGTCCATTTAGTCCAGTATCTTGTCTCTGAATGTGATCAGCACCAGATGCACCAGAGGAAGGTGTAAGGACCCTACCGTAGGCAGAGGTAAGATAATTTGCTTTCAACATTAGAAATCAGGATGAGACTGAATAGTTAGAGATTGACTTAAGCCATGAAGCACGAGCTTTAATATCCCTTTCAAAATTTTGGTGTCATTAATTATAACTCTGGATGGTTTTGTTCTCTATATAAATGGTCAATGCCTTTCATGACTCTTGCTGTTCTTGGCCTCAATGACTTCCTGTGGCAGTGAGTTCCACAGTCTAAATTATGTGTTGTGTGAAAAAGTATTGCCCTTTATCAGTTTGGAATTTGCCCTTTTTTAATTAATTTAATTGACTGCTCCTTTGTTCTTGTGTTATGAGACAGGCCAAACAGAGGCTCCCAAGCTACCTTCTCTAGACCATTCATTATCTTACGTACTTTTATCATATCCCTTCCTATTCTTCTCTGTTTTTAAATTAAAAAGTCCCAAACTTTTAATTCTGTCTTAATAGGAGAGTTTTCCCAGGCCATTGATCATTGTCATTGCTCTTTTCTGAGCCCCCCGTGGTTCTGTAGAAGCCTTTTTTACTTCTCCCTCCCTCCAGAAAAGCTTCTGGGAGGGTAGAGGAGCCATTGATACCGAGTTTGGTATAATATCTACATGCCTGGTTTTGGGCTAATGAATAGTTCTGTTAACCAGTTGGATAACGTTGATTAAAATATACCCCACCCAAAAAAATAAAAAAATAAAAAAAATTAACAGAAAATGTTGAAAAATGGGTCCTGCTTCAAACACTTTGAAATGAAAACATCAAAAATCAGCATTTTTCATGAAAATAGGTTTTCATTTTCTGATCAGCTATATTCTGATCTAAATAGCAGATCCAGTACGCTGGCACGTCTGTACCGCAGGCAACATGATACCAGTCCAGGTGCAAGCCTGCCTCCAGAAGACACCAAGTAAAGACAGGACTGTGGCCTAGTGGCAAGGACAGAGGCCTACTGTGGAGAAGGGGCAAACAAAGCCTTCAAACCAGGCAAAACTCAACTGGCTTCTGACCTGGTCAGAAACGCCTGTGGCTCAACAAAACATTGGCTTCAGTAACTTTCACTTAGCTCTGATATGGTCCCATAAATCCCTGCTCCATCCAGTTCTGAAAAAATATCACACAGCCAGCATGCTGACCTGCTTCCTCGATAGTTAGGCTTGGGAAATTCAATTTTTATTTTATAATTTTGACAGATAATATCAATGTTTAGTTTTAAGCTCTTTTAAAAAATCTATTTTAAATTTTCACAGTTGCACAAAATTATGGTGTTTAAGCATATTTTTCTATTTTTAATCTATCTAGATTTTCATAGTTGCAGGAAATTATATGGGGATCAGACAATTATTTAACACTGGTGGATGCTGAGACTCAAAAAGTTAAAAACTTTGTAAACTGTTAAACCACAAATTGTCAACATCACATATCAAAATATACAAAGTAAATATCTGCAAATCAACAAATGAGATCCATTTTTACTATTCATTCGCTAGTCCATTGGTAACAAGCCTGATTCAAAAATATAAATCACTGGATTTTGGTTCTAAGAAGTTTTCAGGCAGCATATTTCTTACTTTGCCTGTCTGTACATTTCAGTTATTATCAACGGAAATAGTTTTCCATTGGTCTGTGTGTGTGTAGTGAAACTGACATTTACTGATAAAAACCTAATTCTTCTAAGCCTTTCTATTGTTTTTGGATATATTGGTGTGGCTTCCAAGGTCTTCAGCAACAATCATCCTTAACATAGTCTTTATGTCCTTGATGTAGTATACCGTCTGCCACACTGAACTGGGCCAATGCTCTATCCAATCTGGCATCCATTTGCACAGCCTGAACTGGACTGGAAACACGGGATAAAACAAACACAGGCAAACCTACAAGACACCTGGCACACTTTGCAGGTCTATACCAACAGGAGGAATCTCTTTCTAACCCAGGACCACTCGGGGGGGGGGGGCAATTTGCCCAAGGCCCTGGGCCCCCCAGGGGCCCCATGAGCTCTGGCCGAGAATCACTTTCCTCACCCGGCGGCGGTCCAGGTCTTCGGCAGCACTTGGGTGGCAGCAGGCCCTTCAGGCACTCCAGATCTTCAGCAGCATTTCGGCAGCAGGTCCTTCACTGCTGCCGAAGACATGGAGCGAGTGAAGGACCGACCGCCGTTGCAGACTCGAAGGGCCACCCGGTGAGTACAAGCACCACAGCAGGTGGCGCTTTTTTTATGTCCTCTCCCCCTCTTTGCCCCAGGCTCCCTGAATCCTCTGGGCAGCCCTGTTCTAAGCGTAGCTCGTTGACACACTTGTGACCTGAAGCATGAGAGCCCATAGGAGTCGGAGTTTGAAAAGCATTCTGCACTAGTCTAGCTTTGCTTCCGTTGACGTCAATGGTAAAAAACTCAGAGCTAGACTAATGTTGAGTACCTCTGAAATCCCACCTTTTATGTTTTGTCCTGCCTGGAGTTAGTCCAGGCACTTACCTCTTTTCACATAAATGTATCGTCTGTGGGCGGAAAATGTACCGCACTACTTGCCTCAATAATATCCTGTAACTGTGACTTCCCGGCTTAGTATACAGCTGATTAAAGTCTTCCTGGTATACATTTTTAGTTTAGTGCTTGCAAATTAGTTAATTTGTCCTGTCGTCTGTGAACGGGCTAATAGAGTTACTCAACTGTACATCTTCAGGCTGTTCATTATTTTATAGATCCCATCAAATCTCCACTTCTGATTTCCCTTTCTAAAATAAAGGCCTGCTTCTGCAGTCGCTCACTCGCATGAGGTACTGGCTTTACTCATGCTAGTAGTGTTTCTGAAGCATAGGGAGCTCCTGGCATGAGTCAGGTTTACACACATGGGTAACATTTGCAGGGTCAGGCCCTCAGCCATCCTAATCTTTTGGTGTCCCCCTCCTAAGGAAGCCCCTCACAGGGTTCTCATTACCGAATGCACTTTGGATGTCTGAGCGCTGAGTCTGTAGCTGATCATCTCTGTGTTCCTGCCATTCAGCATCCCTGGGGAAATGGGAAGGATGGTGCAATGGCACTGGCCTAGGAGCTGGACGACCGAGCTCTGCAGCATGCTTCCAGGACAGCCATGGGCAAGTCACTGGCATGGGTGCAGCAACACTGCAATGGGGAGGCCGCATTCCAGAGCAGGCAGACAGATGTGCACTGGCGTGTGCTGCATTAACTAGCAGTGTGGCTACCGCAGCATCCACAGTGGCTCAGGCCAGCTGCTGAGATCAAACCTGCCTGACCCCCTGGCTACATACGCAGGTGGCTAGCCCAAGACAACGTGGCCAGGCTGTTTTTAGCGCATCTGTCTATCCACATTAAGGAACCCTCCCAGCGACTGTGTAGAGATACCCTTAGTCTCGCTGGGCCTCAATTCCCCATCTATACAATGGGGATAATATCACTCCAGCCCTCACAGGAGGTCGTGAGGATAGATACATCAATGATCATGCAGCACTCAGATACTACAGTAATGGCGGTTAGATATGAACCACTGCTAGAGTAAAGCCATGTCTACATTAGCACTTATGTCAGGGATATGAAAAAAACCACACATGCCCCTAAGCAACATAAGTTTTGCCAGCATAAGTGCTTGTGGGCACAGTGCTATCTTGGTGGGAGATCATCCCACCAACAGAGCTACCTCTGCTCATTGAGCTGGTTTTATGATGTCGACGGGAGAGCTCTCTCCCATCAGCCCAGTGAGGCTACTCGGGTGCTCTTACAGTAGCGGAGCCACATTGGCACAGCTGTGCTGCTGTAAGTGTAGACGTGGCCTAAATCAATGCCAAGCTTTAACATGTTTCCAGTAAAGATAGCTTGAGCTGCTAATACTCACAAGGAGAAAGAGAATTTACTTCCAAGGCGTTTGCATTTTAAGTAAAACACTCTAGCATCATCTAAGTGCATGCTGACTGCATTTCCTTTGAGGCCTTTATTAGTAAGCATCTGTTCAATGGTTTGTTGCAGCAAGCTACTAAAACATATAATCCTTCCCTTTGGTGCCAGCAGGTGGCATTGTTTACTCTTTTACTGCTGTGATGTTCTCTGCAGGAAGCTAGACCCCTCTGTCTAGCAAAGATCATATTAAACGGTCTAACAAACTTCCCCGAGATTGCAGTTCTGCAGGACTGGTGCAACCATTTAGGCAACCTAGGATGTTGCCTAGGGCGCTGGCATATGGAGGGTGCCATTTTCTTTGGCAGCAACCGCGGAGGCCAGATCTTTGGCCGCCCCATTCACTGCAGGCATTTAGGCGGAGGGAGCTGGGCAGGGGGGCACAGGGAGGGCTGCCTGCAGCAAATAAGGGGGGCGGCACGCAGAGGAGCTCCCCACTCCAGCTCACCCCTGTCCCACCTCCTCCCCGAGCACGCTGTGGCCACTTCACTTCTCCCACCTCCCAGGCTTGCGGCGCCAATCAGCTGAGGTGCCGCAAGCCTGGGAGGTGGGAGAAATGAAGCGGCCACAGCGTGCTCGGGGTGCTTATGCGTGGAGCAGGGGTGACCTGGGGCCAGGGGTGGGTGCCTCAGGGTAGAGGGTGGGAGGTGAGGAGCTGCCGCAAGGGGGGGTGCCTCAGGGCAAGGAGGAGAGCTGCCGCGGGGGAGGGTGCCTCAGGGCGGGGTCGCGGGAGGGGAGGGCGCAAGGTGGAAGTTTCGCCTAGGGCGCAAAACATCCTTTCACCGGCCCTGCAGCCATGTCCAGCTCACACACAGTATCTCAGCTTCTAGGATGAGAAGTGCAGTATAAGAACCTCTGTGTAACAGAATAGAATAACTGCGGTGGTTCACTTCCTCACAGAGTGATGTTGAGGAACTGTATCAGTCTGGCGCAGGAGGTTGCAGAAATATCCTGCCAAAGATGTTTACTGGACTAATCCTTCTTTGCAATTAACACTGTCTCCTTTCTGTATATATTAAAAACAAAGGGCATATAAGACCATCCCCAGCTATAAGACATAAGAACAGAAGAATGGCCATCCTGGGTCAGACCAATGGTCCAGCTAGCCCAGTATCCTGTCTTCCAACAGTGGCCTATGTCAGCTGTTTCAGAGGGAATGGACAGAACAGGGCAATTATCATGTGATCTATCCCCTGTGGACTTCTCCCAGCTTCTGGCTAGGGACATCCAGAGCATGGGGTTATGTCCCTGATGATCTTAGCTAATAGCCATTGATGGACCTACCCTCCATTAACTTATCTAATTGTTTTTTGAACCCCATTATAGTCTTGGACTTCACAATGTCTCCTGGCAATGAGTGCCGCAGAGTGACTGTGTGTTGTGTGAAGAAATACTTCCTTTTGTTCATTTTCAACTTGTAGCCTATTAACTTGATTGGGTGACTCCCCACTCGGTTCTTGTGTTATGTGAAGAGATAAATAACACTTCCCTACACACTTTCTCCACACCTGTCATGATTTTATAGACCTCTATCATATCCCCCTTAAGTCATCTTCTTTCCAAGCTGAAAATGCCCAGTCATATTAATCTCCCTTCATATGGAAGCTGTTTCATATCCTGAATCATATTTGTTGCCCTTTTCTGTACCTTTTCCAGTTCTCATAGATCTTTTTTGAGATGGGATGAGCAGAACTGCAAGAAGTATTCAAGGTGTGGGTGTACCATGGCATAATATTCTCTGTTTAATTAGCTAGCCCTTTCTGAATGGTTCCGGATATACTGTTAGCTTTTTTGACTGCTGCTGCACATTGAATTGATGTTTTCAGAAAACTATCCACAATGACTCTGAGATTTCTTTCTTCAGTCTTAACAGTTAATTTAGATCCCATCAATTTATATGTATAATTGTGTTTATGTTTTCCAGTATGCATTACTTTGCATTTATCAACATTGAATTTAATCTGCCATTTTGTTACTCAGTCACCCAGTTTTGAGAGATCCCTTTGTAGCTCTTTGCAATCTACTTTGGATTTAAGGAGCTTGAATAATTTTGTATTGTCTGCAAATTTTACCACCTCACTGTTTATCCCCTTTTCCTGATCATTTATAAATAGTTTGAACAGCACAGGTCCCAATTCAGATCCCTGGGGGACACCACTATGTACCTCTCTCCATTCTGAAAACAGAGCATTTATTCCTATCTTTTGTTTCCTTTCTTTTAACCAGATACTGATCCGTGAGAGGATCTTCTCTCATCCTGTGACTGCTTACTTTGCCTAAAAGGCTTTGGTGATGGACCTTGTCCAAAGCTTTCTGAAAGTCTAAGTACACTATAACCACTGGATCACCCTTGTTCACATGTTTGTTAATCCTCTCACAGAATTCTAATAGATTGGTGGAGTATGATTTCCCTTTACAAAAAACATGTTGCCTGTTCCCCAACAAATCGTGTTCATCTGTGTGTCTGAATGTTCTGTTCATTACTATAGTTTCAACTAATTTTCCTGGTACTGAAGTTAGGCTTACCAGCCTGTAATTGCCAGGATCACCTCTGGAGCCTTTTTTAAAAATTGCATCACATTAGCTATCCTGCAGTCATCTAGTACAGAAGCTGATTTAAGTGATAAGTTACATGCCACAGTTAGTAGTTCTGCAATTTCATATCTGAGTTCCTTCAAAACTCATGGCTGAATCCCATCTGGTCCTGTTGACATATTACTGTTTAATTCATCAATTTGTTCCTAAACCTCCTCTACTGACACCTCAATCTGGCACAGTTCCTCAGATTTATCACCTAAAAAGAATGACTTGGGTGTGGGAATCTCCCTCATATTCTCTGCAATGAAGACTGATGCAAAGAATCCATTTAGTTTATCTGCAATGGCCTTGTCTTCTTTGAGTGTGCCTTTAGCACCTCGATCATCCAGTAGCCCCACTGACTGTTTGGCAGGCTTCCTGCTTCTGATGTACTTAAAAAATGTATTGCTAATATTTGACACTTTTGCTAGTTGCTCTTCAAATTCATTTTTGGCCTGCCTAATTATACTTTTACACTTGACATGGAGAGATAGGAGACATTTCTCTAACAGACGTTGAAAGCTTTTACTGTTGGCATCTCAAATATATCTACATTTATCGTGTTTACCTAGAATTAGAATGTCCAGAATCTGAACTTGGCATGCTATATGCAATTGCCTTTCCACTGCTAATAATAGATGTTACATTTTTATTGACCAGTAGCTGGGAGCAGAGGTAATCCTAAATATGAGAGCAAAGGTAAGCAGCACAAGGGTAAACCACAAATAAATACCTAAAACCTTTTTGACTGAAGTCATCAAATTGTACATAACAAATACAAATCAGAGCATTCTCAGGGAGACAGAAGGGAAAAAATCTTCTCTAATAGTGCTGCTCCTGAGGGGAGTCTCTGAATATACTTGTATTGCCCAGATTCTCATGCAGTCTGAGCTCTGAGCTAGATAATACTGCCCCCATTTTACAGGTTTGCTTGGGAGGAAATCTGTGGTTGAGCCAGAAATTAAGCTCAGGTCTTCTGACTTCAAGTTCCCAGTGGCTTATTCACTAGACCATTCTTTGAACCCTAGATAGGTGCAAATTCAACCATATGTCTGAGCCAGTTATCTGCAACACCAATGACACATTATCTGTTTTGAGGCACAATTCAGTTTCTATAAACCTGTGATTTTCAAGGGCTGGGTCTCTTCAGATTGGCTAACATCATAGAATCATAGAAAATTAGGGTTGGAAAATCAGGAGGCTTGAGGAGGTCATCTAGTCCAACACCCTGCTCAAAGCAGGACCAACACCAACTAAATCATCCCAGCCAGGGCTTTGTCAAGCTGGGCCTTAAAAACCTCTAAGGATGGAGATTCCACCACCTCCCTAGGGAACCCATTCCAGTGCTTCAGCACCCTCCTAGTGAAATAGAGTTTCCTAATATCCAAACTAGACCTCCCCCACTGCAACTTGCAATCATTGCTTCTTGTTCTGTCATCTGCCACCACTGAGAACAGCCTAGCTCCATCCTCTTTGGAACCCCCGTTCAGGTAGCTGAAGGCTGCTATCAAATCCCCCCTCACTCTTCTCTTCTCCAGACTAAATAACCCCAGTTCCCTCAGCCTCTCCTCTTAAGTCATGTGCCCCAGGCCCCTAATCATTTTTGTTGCCCTCCGCTGGACTCTCTCCAATCTGTGCACATCCTTTCTGTAGTGGGGGAGCCAAAACTGGGTGCAGTACTCCAGGTGTGGCCTCACCAGTGCTGAATAGAGAGGAATAATCACTTCCCTTGATCTGCTAGCAATGCTCTTACTAATGCAGCCCAAAATGCCATTAGCCTTCTTGGCAACAAGGCCACACTGCTGACTCATATCCAGTTTCTCATCCTCTGTAATCCCCAGGTCCTTTTCCACAGAACTGCTGCTTAGCCAGTCGATCCCTAGTTTGTAGCTGTGCATGGGATTCTTCCATCCTAAGTGCAGGACTCTGCACTTGGCCTTGTTGAACCTCATCAGATTCATTTTGGCCCAATCCTTTAATTTGAGTAGGTCACTCTGGACCCTATTCCTACCCTCCAGCATATCTACCTCTCCCTCCAGCTTAGTGTCATCTGCAAACTTGCTGAGAGTGCAATCCATCCCATCATTCAGATCATTAATAAAGATGGTGAAAAAAACCAGCCCCAGGACTGACCCTTGGAGCACTCCACTTGATACTGGCTGCCAACTAGACATCGAGCCATTGATCACTACCTGTTGAGCCTGATGATCAAGCCAGCTTTCTATCCACCTTATAGTCCTTTCATCTAATTCATACTTTAACTTGCTGTCAAGAATACTGTGGGAGACCATATCAAAAGCTTTGCTAAAGTCAAGATATATCACACCCACTGCTTTCCCCATATCCACAGAGCCAGTTATCTCATCATGGAAGGCAATCAGGTTGGACAGGCATGACTTGCCCTTGGTGAATCCATGTTGACTGTTCCTGATCCCCTTCCTCTCCTTCAAGTGCTTCAAAACTGTTTCCTTGAGGACCTGCTCCATGATTTTTCCAGGGACTGAGGTGAGTTTGATGATCCAGACTTTTTCGCGTGAGATGACCCCAGGGACATATAGCTGCTTTTTGAAGAAGGCCAAGCAGCTAACTAAAATTCAGCCCTGGCAAACTAAAGGTGAAGCTGGAGAGAGAAAAGGAAGTTGATCTCAGGAGGATTTCATCCAGTAGTAAGGATTGTTATTTGTTATCTGTGGTTCTCTCTCAGTAAGTACGTTTGGCTATAGGTTTAGTTCCTGTACAGAGTATCAGGGACACATGCACTGCTAGAAAAATTGTCTCTCTTGTTTGTGGGGCATCTTAGGTATGGTTAGAGTTCAAATTCTAAGAACAATTGCAAGGATTCCTACAGCTCAGACTCTCTTTCCTTCTGCCTCCTCACAGTGTCTGCAGACAAACCAGTACGGCAGGCTGTAAAAATGAATGACGAGCCTGAAATTTACTTACTCACCTAGCCTGGTTACATGAAAGGCACCAAGGACATAGTGAACTCACCGCACACCTCTGTGATGGGGTGTACCAAACCCACACTGGGCCAACGGGGATGGACCAATCACTATGGGTCCAAGAGGCCAAGCCCCTATGCCCCTGCTGAGCATGCTGCAAGTAGAAGGAGGAAGCCCAGATCAGTCTTGGCTGGCTGAGGACGAGGAAGGACATGTTTTGCAAGCTCCTGCAGAGACGCCTGAGACTCTCCAAGTAGTGGGAATCATTGACCCGGACTACACTGCGGACAACCAGATGACTGCAGAGATTGATGCCAGCCAGGGAGATGTCCAAGATGCACCTTGCTGTAGGATGTGACCCAGGGAATGTAGTAGAAGTCAGAGCTTAAAACCTGAATGGAGAATCCCCTGGCTTCATAGGGCCCTGAGTCTAAACCCAGTGGACCTGAGCGGGCCTGGGTTCCCCTACTCACCCCACTTGCTACTAGGTGTGGCTACAGTTTGTTTGCCTTCCCCAGCCACGAGGCTGAGGGCTACAACCTGACCATTTGTTCTGCTCTGCCCACAGGGTCAGAATCCCCCCCCCCACCCAGTTATTGTTGCCTTCCTCAGCCAGGAGGCTCGGGGGGCATAGTCAGCTTGTTTACCCAGCTTGCCCAGGGGCTACAAACTGACTGTTGGTCCTGCCCTGCCCAGAGGGTCTGGACCCCCAACTGCTGTTGCTTGTTCCCAACCAGGAGGCTTGGAAGCTACAGACTGCTGGTTCTACCCTGCCTAGGGGCCACAGGTGGATTATTTGCTTGATCCTGCCATCTCTGCTTTTCTTTTGGGGCTCAGTTTCCTCATGTTCGCCTCTCTGAACTCTCTGTTTCTGAGAGAGAGACATTCTGCTGCCATTTTACTGGTAGAAACAGAGCTAAGAGGCTTTAGGAAAAGTGTTTAGTGTTGGCCTAGCTGTTCCTATGAGAGCAGAGTTAGGCCAATGCTGCATGCTTTTGAAAAATCTCACCCTTCATGGCACACAGCAGGAACAGAACCTGCACCTGCGGAGCCAAAAGCCTATGTACCACATTTAAGTTCAAGATACAAAGCTCTGATAAAATCTCTACCAAGACATGGCTATTAATGCTATGCTGAGACATTCGCAGAGTCCAGGGAAAAGGTGCCATCTGCTGAATTATCAAGGCTGCTTTTGAAACAAGCTCCGTTTTCCTTGGAAGTCTCTCAGTTAACTACTGAGTAAATCTAGTGCCGTCTAATCTCTGAAATTTGACAAAATTGCAGTCCAGGCTCATTTGGCTGCAGGTGAAATATAATTTCACAATCATGTAACGCTCACAGGCATCTTGACAAAAGAATTGTTTGTTGCCGTGTAAGCTGCCTTTTATTTAGGACTAAAACTCACTTGATTGCACTAGCAAAATGGGAGTTGACCTTCTTTAATCACTTTTGATGAAAGAGGGCAACAGACCAAATTTAGGGATAGCTTTTGGTCAAACACCACGTTTACAAGAGCCAGGTTATGGTGCCATTCAGTGTAACAAAATATTGGGAAAAAATTCATCTCTAGCTACAGTGGCATCCCGTCATGCTTTCTGTGCCCAAGCATTCCAGGTGCTCCAACCCAAAGGCTAGTTCTGTCTATAAGATAGCAAAACTATCTAATAGTTGAACAATTAATATGCTAGTAGGCCAAATGGCATTTCCCCCATGTTAGCAAATGAAATCAGGGAGGGAAATTAGGCTGATTTAGGGGTCTGTTCTTTTCTTGATGCAAGGACATGTAACTAGCTGTATCTGTAAACCTTTTGCTGGGGCTAGCCACTAGAAGGAGACTTGATCACTTGCATTAAACCATCATATTGCATGCTTGTGAATGCAGCCAGGACTTTCAATGCATGTCATTCTCCAGTGAGAATAGATCCCAAAGTAACAACTAGGGGCTGCAGTTCTGCAGTAACTCAGAGATGAGTACAAATAAAAATAATGCACCAGAGAATTAAGCTACAATGGAAGTGACACTCCAACATTCACAATTAACAAATACTGATCATTATCCGATGCCAATTATATTCGTCATCCAAACGTCCTCAGTGGAGGACAAAAGGATATTAGGATACAGGTATTTAGTAACTGTCACTTGATAAAGCATCATTCAGCCAGGGCGATATATATTCTTCAGCCCTCTCTCTAACTGCATGGGGCGAGGCTACAAGATCCAGCACCTCCCCGGCCCATCTCAGCAGGGGCACACCACCGGGCCACGCTGCTGTTGTCCCAGCACGAAGGTGTGCCCTCAAGGGGCTATGGTCGGAGCCCATTCTGAGGGGATGATTTGCCAATACTGAGGCCCTGCTGCCCAAAAGCCCCACTGCTGCTCCCTGGGAATCTTGCCCTGTGCTCTAGCTGCTGTAGAGCTCCCAGCTCTGTGAGACAGACAAGGCCTGGGCCATTGAGGGTTTAGTGCATTAATCCCACAATACAGCTGCTTTCCTCATCCTGCACAGGAAGCCACTGCGGCACCCGCAGCAGCAGAGCAGTGCATGCTGGTTAGCCTTTCCCGCTTAGAAGGTAGGCCACAGTGCGCTGTGCAAGGCGTCAGTCCTTTGTAGCCCCAGGCACAGCATGACTGTTTGCTTTGCTTTCTCCACCAAACAACATCCCTCCAGAACACCAAAAGCCCTTTGCGCACATTTATAAACACAGTAAAGAAGAGCCGGAGGAGGCAAGTCTAATACAGCCTTTCCTGGCTGAAAGACCCAGGCACAAATAATATCTCTTCTTCAGGACTAGGATTTCATTTCAATAAGGAAAATTTTTTAACAAGATAGTTCAGGACTTGAAATGTTGTTTAATACTATGCTGAGCTGTACTGGAGCTTTTCTGCTAACTATAGTTAAGGATGAATGATACCATTCTGCATCCTGTCTGGGTTCCTTAATTACATGATTAATACTGTTCCTCTCTGCATTTCCATAAAGCTTGATGCATCTCGCTAGCCCAGCGTCTACCTGCGGCATGGTTATTTTTTGTTTCTTCTTTTGTGATCTGCTGCATTTCGCCAGCTCTCACACATCGGTGCTGATGCTGCTTTTTATACAGGAATAACCAAGTCATCTGCATCTTGTACCTTCACCATCTCTCTGCAATAGCTGCAAGAAATTTGCTCCTTACCATATCATAGAACCATTGGGTTAGAAAGGCCTGCAAGGGTCATGTAGTCTTATCCCCTGCCAAGATGCAGGATTTGTTGTGTCTAAACCGTCCAAAACCGATGGCTATCCTGCCTTCGCTGTATCTCTGGTGATACGTGGTTTTGTGCTGCAAAGACTTCTTTCCTTTGTCAGTATTTACACCAGCCTCAGTCAAAGCAGCAGAGATGTCCTTGGGCTTCTTGCCTAGGGCATACAAAGCTAGCAATCGAATGTTCAAAACAGTGTGTCCTTTTAATGCCATGTACTTAGATCTTGCATAAGCTGGAGAATAAAAAACAACTTGTATTGTGGTTCTGCTGCAGGAAACTGCAGCCTGTCCATGCTGAACTGTATGTGCCATTCTGTCAGAGTGGCTCACGGCTGAGAGTGCCAACCTCAGGATAGCTGTCAAAAGCAGGGCAGACACCCCAAACGGGGGGTATATTCCATAATTCAATTTCACCAGCCCAGCAACAAATGTGAACTCCTAGAACACTGTAACAGTATTCCCATGGAGTCACAGACAGTCCCTTGGCCATGCCAGTCTAGCATGCCACCCAGGCAAGCTGGACTTAAATAGTCACTTACACCAAAAGAAAATCACAAAATATTCAGGTGGCTGCCAGTGCTGAGAGACCAATCACTTACCCCAGGTCAATTTGTATCTTAGATCACATAACAGGGACGTTAGTAGCCAATTCTGTAATAAACTAACTCGGGGGTAGGCAACCTATGGCATGGGTGCCGAAGGTGGCACGTAAGCTGATTTTCACTGGCACTCACACTGCCCAGGTCCTGGCCATCGGTCTTGGGGGGCTCTGCATTTTAATTTAATTTTAAATGAAGCTTCTTAAACATTTTAAAAACCTTATTTACTTTACATACAACAATAGTTACATTATAGACTTATAGAAAGAGACCTTCTAAGGACATTAAAATGTATTACTGGTACGCAAAACCTTAAATTAGAGTGAATAAAGGAAGACTCGGCACACCACTGCTGAAAGGTTGCCAACTCCTGAACTAACTAAAGGTTTATTAACTAGGAAGAGGAAATAAATGCACGTTATTTACAGGTTAAAGCAAGCAAGCATATATACACAAATGAGTTTCCATCTGTGATTCAAAGAGAAGTAGCAAACTGTAGGCACTGAATGTCTTTTTAGGGTTTAACCTCAGTCGACCTGGGAATCTCTGCTTTTTTGTTTCTTAGCTTTAGCCCTAGTGCAAGTCCAAACAGCAAAGAGATGAAAAAGCTTCATGTTAGCTATTTTCATTTCCCTCTTCCAGCATTCAGACTGATGAGACTAGTCCTTCTGCCTGTACTGCTCCATGGGTGGATGGGACAAGTTAACAAAGCTTTTGTCTTACAATGGTCCACTTAATTTTTTACAGTCTCCTGGATAGGTAGGGAGCCACTCTTCCTATCTGGGTTCAAGGGTTCAGAGCAGGCATTTTTACGATTATAAAGCAAACATAGTTCAGCGGGTGGCATGGGCTACAGACATTCCCAGTAAGATTAATGCAGGCAGCATCTTACATGCATTTCACAGTCTAAACACTAAATATATTCTTATAAGACTGATAGTTTTATTCAGAATAGGTAACACAGTGGTGAGCTGGTTTGGTTTCCAGCTATGAGTTTGTCAGTTCTTAGCTAATGCCTATGGCCTTGGCTAGAGCCGGCACTTGGTTTACCAGCATCACAGTGACGCAAGGCTTAGTTTTCCAAGTTGCCTAAGGGATTTGGATGCTCAATTCCCATTCATTTGTAAGCTGGCCATCCAATCGTCTCAGTTTTGCTCAGGTGGCATGCAGAGTCAGGTGAGGGGCAGCAACCCCATAAACACACCATCTATTTGATTGTTGTGCCATGCCACTTCATTAGATCCTGTTAGTTTTCCAAGGGAAACAACCGACCCTCTCTTGTGCAGTGTTAATTGATGCACTATTTGAGTCTGCATTTGATGATGATTGAGGGCCAAATTCTGCCCTGGAGAGGAGAAACTATGTAAGTGCCTGCCTTGCTGGTGCGTGGGTGGATGTGGGGGGATTGCATGGGGCTAGCATTCTCATCTCCCTCCCTGAGAGCCACAGCGGGGTTTGCGCTTCTGAAGCTTGGCTGTAGAAAGCCAGTGAAGCTGCTTGTTCTCCCTGGCACCGCCTGGCTCTGGAAGCTGCAGAGATTCCTAAGCACAAGTTCCCCAGGGAGGGGAGGGTGCTAGTCAGGGAACGTCCATGGCTCTCTCCTCGTGCTTGTCCCTTAATGAGTCCCAGTATGTGTGTAGTGTATATTGTGTGACAAAGTTCCTCCTCTACCTTGCTGGGTCCTGCGCTTATTGGCAGATTTGCTCACCTCAGTGATCTTCCCCTCTGGTGGAACCCACAGTCTGGGTCAGCTCCTCCTGTGTCTGATCAGGAGTTGGGAGGTTTGGCAGCTTCAACTGCCGCCGGCGGCGCGTGGCGGAGAGGCACTCGAGGGGTCCTTTCTGGTTCCCTACCAGGGAGCCCACTACCGGGTGCATTATTCAACGGGGGAGGCCCAGTGCTACCTCTGCCGGGTGATGGGGCACGTCCGGAGGGACTGCCCCTTGGCCCAGCACAGAGGAGCGTCCGGGACCCCCGAGCCCCGGCAAGGCGCCGGCCCTGTCATCACCGGTACCGCTGGCTGCCCGGCACCTGAAGCTGCCCCTCCTCTTCCTTCTCGGTCCACCACTGTGGAGGAGGGTGTGGCAGGGTTACCACCGGGCATGGGAGAGGGCTCGTCCCACAGGGAATCCTCCCCGGTTTCTGCTGTTCCACCACTGCCTCCCTGAGTCCCTGCGCCATTGCCCTTGCCCCCCGACCCGACCCCTGTTAGCCAGCCCCCGGATGATGCCATGGAGGTCTGGTCTTTAGTAAAGGAGAAGTGGGGCAAGTGGAAGGCTCGAGCCTCGTTACATCCTTCGGCTTCGGAGACCCCCCAGAAGATCAAGAAGGGGGGCACCGATGCCGAGCCTTCCGCTTTGCCCCCCGATGACTCCCATTCTGTGGTGCCGGCTGGGGACACCATGGCAGCACCGGAAGGTGACACCGCCCCTCCTCCGGGGTCCCTCCCCATGGAAGCACCCGAGGGAGCCCCTCTCGCCCCCTTACCATCTGAAGCCCCTGTGAGCGCCGAGGTGGGCGTCACCTCGGGTGCTGGTGGGGAGGGCCCTGGAGTGGTGGAAGAGGATCTTCCTTTCATTTACAAGGAGATCGAGGCCCTGGGTCTGACCCCGGTCTCGCAGGGGGAGGATGACCCTCTGCCGGTGGGCCTCGATCTAAGCGACCTCACCCCGGTCCCCCTGTCCCCGAGTTCCCTTCCCCTAACTGCTGCTTCTGCTCCCGACTCTGAGGGTCCCCTGGAATCTTCCGTCAGCTCGGCTGCGGGTGGAACCCTGCTGATGGCCGCTGAGCCCATTGGGGCGACAGCTGGTGCCCTGCTGCCGGGACCCGCTTCCCAGGGGGTGTCCCACTTGGGTGTGGAGCACCTGACCTCCTTCCCGGGCGGAGACTCCATTGCTGACCATCCGTCTCCGGGTGCTGGGACTGCCGCAAGAGCCTTAGTGGCTGAGCCCGGGATCGTTGGGGGTCTCCTTCCCGTTCCCCGAATCCCTGAGCCTAACCAGGAAGGGCCACCTTCCAGCAGCCTGACTATTGGGGCTCAGGATCCCACTTCTGCCCCGCTCTCCAATTCTCTTCCTGATCTCCGTCCTACTCCTGTCCCCTGCCCCATCTCTGATGCCGGCCCTGTCCTTGTCACCTCCATCTCCTGTGATGCCAGTGCCGCCCCTGGAAATACCCCCCAGGGAGCGGCTTCACTAGTTTTTCCTTGTCCCGACCCACCAGGGGCTGCTGTTCTCCTTCCGCCGCCCCTTGTTGAACCAGGGAGCGGGGCAGGACGCGTGCCGTCAGCCCATCGAACGCCATGTCAGGGGTCTGCCCCCTGCCTGCCTGCCTTGGTGGGCCACAGGGCTGTGATGGGGGCCCCACTGGGGGACAGTCATCGATCAGTGACCCCACCCCCCCATGCACTGAGGGAGGAGCTGCAGTAGTTCCTTGAGGACGTCCGTGGCTCCCATAACAAAGTCCAGCTTGCGCTCCAGCGGTGGGGGGATTTCCATCTGATCCTCCGGGCCGCGAGAGCCCTCATGGGGGAGGGTAAGAGGACCGGGAAGCAGGCCGCCGCAGCATATCGGCGGGTCCGTGTCTTCCGTGACTCTTTACTCACCTTCGGGGTTGGTCACGGATTGCTGCGCGGCCTGCCGGAGGCCGTGGGCATGTCTGCCAGCGAGGATCCCCCCCAGCCCTCCTCATGGCGCCGATCGTCCTTGCCACCTTAAACACCCGGGGCTGTAGGATGGGTCTCCGCAGGAGCCAGGTGCTCTCCTTCCTCCGGGAGGGAGGGTACTCTGTGGTTTTCCTGCAGGAGACCCATACGGATCTGGCCGCTGAAGCTAGCTGGCGGCTGGAGTGGGGGGACGGGGCCTACTTTAGCCACTTCTCGGTCTGCGCGGCTGGAGTGGCGACCCTGTTCTCCCCCGACCTACGGCCCAAGGTGCTGGGGGTCGCCGAGGCTGTGCCGGGTCGCCTGCTGCACCTCCGGGTCCGCATGGAGGGGCTTGTGGTTAATCTCGTCAACGTTTACGCCCCGACATCGGGCCCGGAGAGGCTACATTTTTATCAGCAGGCGTCCGCCTTCCTCGGCTCCCTGGATCCTCGTGAGTGCCTGGCCCTGGGAGGGGACTTTAATACCACCCTCGAGGAACGGGACCGCTCGGGGACCGAGCAGTGCCCGGCCGCCGCGGACGTCCTCCGGGAGATCGTCGAACGCCACTCCCTGGTGGACGTCTGGCGCGACCACCACCCGGATGACATCTCGACGTTCACCTTCGTCCGAGTGGAGGCCCATCGGTCGCACCATTCCCGGCTGGACCGTATTTACCTGTCACGTTTCCACCTTTCCTGGGCCCACTCCTCCAGCGTTCGGCCGGCCCCCCTTTTCGGATCACCACCTTGCCACCGTGACGGCCTCTCTCAGTGCGGAGAGGCCGGGGCCGGCCTATTGGCACTTTAATAATAGTTTGCTGGAGAATGCGGGCTTCGTTGCGTCCTTCCGGGAGTTCTGGCTGGCCTGGCGAGGGCAGAGGCGTGCCTTTTCCTCGGCGCGGCGGTGGTGGGATCTGGGGAAGGTGCATGCCCAGCTCTTCTGCCGTGACTACACCCGGGGCGCCAGCCGACGGAGGGATGCGGCGATAGGGCAGTTGGAGTGGGAGGCCTTGGAGCTGGAGAGGCATCTGGCCACCAGCCCCGAGGATCCATCCCTCTGCGGAGCGTGCCGGGAGAAGCGGGAGGAGCTCCGGGCCCTCGAAGACCTTCGGGCCCAGGGTGCTTTTGTTCGATCCCGCATCCACCTCCTTCGGGAGATGGATCGCGGCTCCCGCTTCTTCTACGCCCTGGAGAACAGGAGGGGGGCCAAGAAGCACGTCACCTGCTTCCTGGCGGAGGACGGCACCCCCTTCACGGATCCAGCGGAGATGTGCGAGAGGGCCAGGACGACACTTTTGTCCCCAGATCCAACCAATCCTAATGCTTGCAGAGTGCTCTGGGACGGACTCCCGATGGTCAGCACGGGCGACCGGGACCAGCTAGAGCTGTCTCTCACTCTGGCCGAGTTCTCAGAAGCCCTCCGTCGCATGCCCACCAATAAATCTCCGGGCTTGGACGGGCTGACCGTGGAGTTCTACTGCGTGTTCTGGGACGTCCTCGGCCCAGACCTGGTCACCGTCTGGGCCGAGTCTTTGCAGAGCGGGGTCCTCCCTCTCTCATGCAGGCGAGCCGTGCTCGCCTTATTGACGAAGAGGGGGACCTCTGCGATTTACGGAATTGGCGTCCCGTCTCGCTCCTCAGCACGGACTACAAAATCGTTGCGAAGGCCATCTCGATGCGGCTAGGGTCCGTGCTGGTGGACGTGGTCCATCCAGACCAGACCTACACCGTCCCAGGCCGCATCATCTTTGATACTTGTATCTGGTCCAGGACCTTCTGGAATTAGGGTGTAGGGATGGTCTGTCGTTCGCCCTCTTGTCCCAGGATCAGGAGAAGGCGTTCGACCGGATGGATCACAGGGATCTCCTGGGCACTCTGCGAGAGTTTGGCTTTGGATCTCAGTTTGTGGGTTTTCTCCAGGTGCTGTACGCTTCTGCGAAGTGTCTGGTCAGGCTCAACTGGACCCTGACCGAGCCGGTCAGCTTCGGGTGGGGAGTTCCTCAGGGGTGCCCCCTCTCGGGCCAGCTGTATGCTCTGGCGATCGAGCCCTTCCTCTGTCTCCTCCGCAAGAGGTTGACGGGGTTGGTGCTTCGGGAGCTGGGGCTGCGGCTGGTCCTGTTGGCATACGCTGACGATGTGCTCCTCGTGGTCCAGGACCCGGGCGACTTGGCGCGGATGGAGGCTTGCCAGGCTGTGTACTCGGCGGCCTCCTCCGCCCGGGTCAACTGGGTCAAGAGCTCTGGCCTGGTGGTCAGGGACGGGTGGCAGGCAAGCTCCCTCCCACCCACGCTTCAGGCCATCCGGTGGAGCGCGGGTCCGCTGCTCTATCTCGGAGTTTACCTTTCTGCCACGCACCCATCTCCGCCGGAGAACTGGCAGGATTTGCAGGGCAGGGTGACGGAGCGGCTCCAGAAATGGACAGGACTACTCCGGTGCCTCTCCTTTCGGGGGAGGGCACTGGTGCTTAATCAACTGGTCCTGTCCATGCTCTGGTACCGACTCAACACCCTGGTCCCAGCCCCGGATTTCCTGGCCAACCTCCGGACGGCGATTCTGGAGTTCTTTTGGCCAGGGACGCACTGGGTCTGTGCAGGGGTCCTCCACCTGTCCCTGGAGGAGGAGGGGCAGGGCCTGAAGTGCCTACGCGCTCAGGTCCATGTCTTCCGCCTCCAGGCCCTGCAGAGGCTCCTGTATGGTGCAAGTAGTCCAGCATGGAGCGTATTGGCGCACGCCTTCCTCTGCCGCTTCCGAGGGCTCCGATACGACCGGCAGCTCATTTACCTCCATCCAAGAGGTCTTCCAGGAGACCTCTCGGGGCTGCCGGTCTTCTACCAAGACCTCCTCCGGACCTGGAAGCTCTTTTCAATGACCAGGCCCGTGGCGGCCACTGTGGGGGCCGACCTCCTCACGGAGCCCCTGCTCCACAATCCCCAGCTTCGTGTCCAGGTGGCGGAGTCCCCCACGGTGCGCCAGAGGCTGGTCTTGGCGGGAGTCACCAGGCTCGGAGACCTCCTGGACTACGACCGGGGAGACTGGCTGGCTCCCCTGACTCTCGCTCAGCGCATGGGGCTCTCCAGACCTCGTACTCCCCGGCGCGTATTTCAGGAGGTGAAGGCCGCTTTACAGCCCGCTGCTCGGGCCTACCTCAGCTGGGTCCTGCGAGAGGGCACACCCCGCCCACCCTCCACCCCTAGCCCCGTGGACATTTTTATTGGGCCCCTGCCCCGTGTACCCGATTGGCCCCCCCCACCCTTTCACTGAGAGCCGGCTGCATGACCTGCAGCTGGTTCTCTTCCAGACCGCGCCACGGAAACATCTGTACACGCTCGTGTTCCACACTCTTCACTACCTCACCCTCGCGTCCCACCCCAGTACCAAGTGGGCGGACCTCCTGCCATCTCTCGAGGGTGAGAAGCCCCAGTGGGCCAGCTTGTACTCTGCCCTGGTCCTGAGGCCTGCTGGGGATGTCAGTTGGTGGCTCCTTCACGGAGCCGTGAGCACGGGCGTTTACTTGGCATGGTTCACCTGTCCCCAACACCTGCCCTTTTTGTTGCATGAAAGAGACCCTGGTGCACATTTATTTGAAGTGCGCCAGGTTGCAGCCCCTGTTCCGGCTCCTCTTGGATCTCTTCTTGCTTTTTTGGTTGCACTTTTCCCCTCACCTGTTTATCTACGCACTCCCCATCCGTGGCCCCACAGAGTTGCAGGATCTCCTTATCAACCTCCTCTTGGCCCTGGCCAAACTAGCCATCTACAAAACCAGGGAGAGGAGGTTGGTCGACGGGATTTCCTGCGACTGTGGGGACTATTTCTGCTCTTCCGTCCGTTCACGAATCCGGGCAGAGTTCCTCTGGGCGGCGTCCACTGGCTCCCTTGATGCTTTCGAGGAGCAGTGGGCGTTGTCTGGGGTTCTCTGCTCGGTGTCCCCATCTGGTTCCCTTCGTTTAGCCCTATGACCTCACTCCCGATCCTGTTTTTTTCATTAGTTGTCCCACGGAATCACTTGGTGTCACAGACTAGTGGATCCTCCCCTTAGGCTGGGGGGAGGTCCTTTAGCAGTGGGCGGGCTTCACCTGTCCACCTCCTGGATGCCAATAGGACCAGACTCCTGTACCCCACTGGTCTGGGTCTGTCACAATAGCCTTGATTGAGCAACTCACTTTAAGCATCTGCTTAACGTTAAGTGAACAGATGTAGCAGATGCTCTTGTGCTTTGATTAATAGACCTAGACTGAAGCACGTGCTTAGGTGCTGGGCTGCAGTGTGGGGGGTGTCTTTATTTGTAAGAGCCTGATGCAGCTCGTAATGGTATAGCTCATCTTGGAACCCTGGCTTTGAATCCAAAACAAGGTGAGTGGGAAAGGATCAGATAAAGAGCAAGCTGCTTTCTTGTATAACATCCTCTTTATTGTTTTATATAATGGAGAACAAAACCAAATAGTCCTGACCAAAATCAGCAATGCAAAGAGTTAGCCTAATAAATAACAGGTCTCACAAGATGCTGGAAATGTACTACCACCATTCCCCGAGAGGGGGCTTAAATCATGGGCATGCAATATATGAAGTGATGTTTGCTAGGAGAGGGGGAAAGACCTCACTGGATCAAATGTCTAGGCTCAAAGTGCCACAGCCTGTGTTAAACAGAAAAAAAGCCTCCTCCTGTCTTGCTGCACTTAGCAATCACTTTGTCTGCTTGCCGAGTGCGTCCAGGCCACGCCACATGTCCCAGACCCACGCGCCCTCCAGGGTACCGTGTCAGAAACACAAAGTGTATTGTCACTGTGTTTCATTAGGGCACCAGTGGGTTCCCAAAATATGCAAACGACGCTGCTCTGTTTCTTCACTTGTGGACTAAGTGTCCCTTTCAGAAGGGCAAGCAAAGAGAACAAGGATGGTGCAAGGACTTGGAACAAAAAAATGCAGCTGCACTCCAACAGTACATGCAGCTGTTTGAGGATGGAAGGGAAAGGGCCGGAGTCGCCTCTCAGCTGCTGCAGCTTTACATGGGTTTAGCGTCATTGACTTTGATGGCAAGATTCCCAGTGTACCCTCCCTCGAGCCAGCAAAGCACTTCAGGGCACATTCAACATTGTTTTCAATGTCTAACAGACAAAATACTGAGTCAGCAGAAAAGGGTGGTGAGTGCTGCGATCTTAGCACATCCTAGACCAGGGGTCAGCAGCCTTTCAGCAATGGTGTGCCGAGTCTTCATTTATTCACTCTAATTTAAGGTTTCGTGTGCCGGTGGTACATTTTAATGTCCTTAGAAGATCTCTTTCTATAAATCTATATTATATAACTAAACTATTGTTGTATGTAAAGTAAATAAGGTTTTTAAAAATTATAGGGGGTTCAAGGGTCAGAGCAGAGGGCTGGGGGGGGATGCAGGATGCAGGGCAGAGGGCTGTGGCGTATGGGGGGGTGTAGGGCAGAAGGCTGGGTGTGTGTTGGAGTGAGGGGGTGCAGGGCAGAGGGCTGGGGTGCTCGGCTTGTAGGGGTGCTCCCAGCCCCCTGCCCTGAGCAGCTCATGGCAGGGGGTTGGAAGGGATATGCCCTGTTCCACCCTCTTCCCCAAGGCCCTGTCCCTACCTCTCGCTGTCTCCTCTACGGAGCTGCAGCTCTTCCCCTCCCCCTCGCTAGGGCCATCAGCTGATTGGCGCAGGGAAGGAGAGGGGGCAGGGCAGGAAAGCACCATGCTGGGGGAAGAAGTGGAGGGGGGGGAAGTTTGGCTGCTGCAGAACCAAGCTTCTGCCTCCTGCCCCCGCAGGGCAGAGCGGTGGGGCTGAGTGGGGCTGGGGGCCACTCAAAATCGGCTTGCGTGCTGTTTTTGGCACGCATGCTGTAGCTGGCCAACCCCTGTCCTAGACAGACCAATAGGACCAATAGGTGGAAGGGAAAATGAGCAGGGGAGACATGACTTACTGCATGAGATTTTGGAACAAGAACAAGCACCTTAAGTCTTAATTTAGTCATAGTTCATCAGCACCTATCCCAACAGTGTAACAATAATGTTACCCTTAAAAATTAGAGCTGGTTGAAAAAAAAATAGAAATTTACAATTACAGCAATATGTGCTGCTGAGATTTTCAATTCAAACAAAAGGGGGAACAACATTTTCATGCAAACAATACCTTTCCTGACCATCGCTACTGAACTTTATAATGGCTGGCAGCCTTTACATCTTGGGCTGTGCTCAAGACAGATCACAGAAAGCTGCTTCAGGTTGTGTTGGCTCCGCTGGCCGGAGTGCCTCCCAGGACTGTGCTGGGGCTGCACGAGTTATTCAGTACAGTCGGTAGCACTTTTTTATGACTTGGGGCTGCACCAAGGCCCCCGAAGCCCAAGGTTAGCATTCTTTGAGCTGCTCAAGTTGCCATGTCACAGCTGAGGTGCACAGTTCAACCCAAGATCTTGAGCCCGGCACTTTTTGCATGGCTTGGGATTGGTCTCTTGGTTGAAGACATGGCATTAGGGTTGCCAACTTTCTAATTGCACAAAACTGAGCACTGTAGCCCCACCCCTTGCCCTGTGGCCCCGCCCCTTCTCTGACCCCTCCCACTTACTCCAGCCCCACCCTCAGTCATTCACTCTCCCCCACCCTCACTCACTTTCACTGGGCTGGGGCAGGGGGTTGGGGTGTAGGGTGGGGAGGTGAAGGCTCCAGCTGGGGGTGCGGGCTCTGGGGTGGGGCTGGGGATGAGGGATTTGAGGTGTAGGAGGGGGCTCTGGGCTGGGGTATGGGGCTGGGGTGCAGGAGGGAGTGCAGGGTGCAGGCTGTGGGCAGGGGGTTGGGGTGTGGGGTCTGGGAGGGAGTTAGGGTGTAGGAGGAGGTTACGACCTGGAGCAGGGGGTTCGGGGTGTGGGCTGCAGCTGGGCAGCGCTTACCTCAAGTGGCTCCCAGTTGGTAGCACAGTAGGGCTAAGGGGTAGGCAGCATGCAGAGCTTCCCTGATTGCCCCTGCACCTAGAGGCCAGACATGCCGGCCAATTTGGGGGAGCTGCGCAGACCTAGGGCAGGCAGGGAGCCTGCCTTAGCCCCGCTGCGCCACTCACCGGACTTTTAACAGCCCGGTCCACAGTGCTGACCAGAGCCGCCAGGGTCCCTTTTCGACTAGGCATTTCAGTCGAAAATCGGATGCCTGGCAACCCTATAGCTGTGCATATGTGTCTGTGTCCATAGTTAGATCACCAAAAAAATACATCATTTGTTCATAACTTTGTCAATAAAGTTGTTCTACCCTGCAAGTGGCTTCCTGAGCCCACCTCTTATCAAGGTTCTACCTGTATAAATTCCACCTGCAGTTTCAGTTGGAGACAATATTCTCCTTCCTCTAAACTACTAAGTAGTGTTGTGTTCTACACCAGAGGTGGTTGCATTTCTCTTAATGGGTGGAGTGACCCTTACATATCCCTGACCTAACTCACAGCAGCATTTGAGGCTTAATTTGTGGTTGCAAAACACTTTTAGATCAGCAGAACTACAGTAGAACAGGCTAAAGCACTATTATTGCTCTAAAACACGTTGCTCTCTGAACCAATGCCACAACCCTTGTGGAAATGGAAATTGCTTAATGCATGTGAAAGCACAGAAACAACATCTCTGGAGGTAGGCAGAGTACAGCACCATACACACTGACACAGACTGATTGATCTCAGTGAGGAAGCTTACACTGGTGCTCACTCAGGCCAGAACGATTAGTCCCTTCCTTTTATGAGCCTTAAAATTCATTTACAGACTTGGAGGAGATTGTGGGAGGAGCAATACTGTTCCGTTGCATACCTAGCTGGATGCACAGTGAGTTTCTTCAAGGAAGTATCTCGTTTTATTTTGTTGCCACACAAAATAACCCATCACCACTATAACATGGGATTCATTCCACTAGGAGAGGGGCCATCTGACAGCAGATTTCATTTTGTTTTAGGGTGTGTTGGCTCTTCACTGCTGCAGTTGCAAGGAGGGCACTGGCAGATGGTTAGAACTGATAGAAAAACAGTGCTCTGAACTGTTTTTCCAGTGGAAAAGGCTTTTGTGACTAATGCATAAATAAATAATAAATAGAATAAAGTGAACTGCATTTTGGCTGAAATGTTTTGTTTGCCAACAAACTTGTCAAGTGATTTTTTAAAAATGTATCATTTTAGTGGGGAAAAACTGACTCTCACTTTTATGAGTTAAAAACGAGTGAGAGCCAGTGATGCAAAAAATAAAAAAAAATAAAAAAAAACTTTCAAGGGAAGCATTGAAATAAATAAAAACATTGATTTCTTTAGAAATGTGCAAAAGATACAATCCTTTTCTTCACCACAGACTAGCTCTCAGGCTAGTCTCTCTAGCTGGCGCAGGAAGGAAGACAATAGGGTAGGTCAGACCAGAATCAGGCCCAATATAAATTGGGGGGATGTTTACTGAAGCGGATGAATCATATTCACCAGTGCACTCTACTGGCTTGCACTGCTTCAGCAATCTGCAGCATCTTAACCAGCCAGTTAAATGGGGTTTCTGGCTGCTTTGTGGTGTTGGGCTGGTGCATGGCACAGGGCCCAGACCCAGTGAGTCCAGCCTAGTGGATCTACATGGGTCCAACATAAAACAGTTGCAGGTGCGTCACTCCCAGTAAAAGCAGTTCCAGTAAGAATGATCTGCCCCTCTTTGCTCCTTAATGGGAATGGTTTCAGCAAGTGGGGACTCAATGATGCTTTCTGACCTCAGGCCACTGCACAGTATCTTACAGCTGTTTAATCTTGTATTAGCCATGATGGGCCCACTTCCTATGACTAGCTGACCATCTTACACACATCGTTTTGTGGCTTATAGTTTGGTACATGAAGGAATCTTTGATACATGGAGGAATCAATATCTTCATCAACGAGTTAGATATTGGCATAGAAAGTACACTTATTAAGTTTGCAGATGATACCAAACTGGGAGGCATTGCAACTGCTTTGGAGGATAGGGTCATAATTCAAAATTATCCGGACAAATTGGAGAAATGGTCTGAGGTAAACCAGATAAAGTTTAATAAAAACAAATGCAAAGAGCTCCACTTAGGAAGGAACAATCAGTTTCACACATACAGAATGGGAAGAGACTGTCTAGGAAGGAGTACGGCAGAAAGGGATCTAGGGGTTATAGTGGACCACAAGCTAAATATGAGTGAACAATATGATGCTGTTGCAAAAAAATCAAACATGATTCTGGGGTGCATTAACAGGTGTGTTGTGAGCAAGACACGAGAAGTCATTCTTCCGCTTTACTCTGCGCTGGTCAGGCCTCAGCTGGAGTATTGTGTACAGTTCTGGGCACCGCATTTCAAGAAAGATGTGGAGAAATTGGAGAGGGTCCAGAGAAGAACAACAAGAATGATTAAGGGTCTAGCGAACATGACCTATGAAGGAAGGCTGAAAGAACTGGGTTTGTTTAGTTTGGAAAAGAGAAGACTGAGAGGGGACATGATAGCAGTTTTCAGGTATCTAAAAGGGTGTCATCAGGAGGAGGGAGAAAGCTTGTTCACCTTAGCCTCTAATGATAGAACAAGAAGCAATGGGCTTAAACTGCAGCAAGGGAGGTTTAGGTTGGACATCAGGAAAAAGTTCCTAACTGTCAGGGTGGTTAAACACTGGAATAAATTGCCTAGGGAGGCTATGGAATCTCCATCTCTGGAGATATTTAAGAGTAGGTTAGATAAATGTCTATCAGAGATGGTCTAGACAGTATTTGGTCCTGCCATGAGGGCAGGAGACTGGACTCGATGACCTCTCGAGGTCCCTTCCAGTCCTAGAATCTACAAATCTATGAATGTTCTTAATCATTTTGTCAGCTGCAGGATCCCAACATCTTAAAGTCCACCGACCCTCAAAACAAGTTTGCAGCCTATGTGCCAAGGGTATTAGAGACTTATCATAGCCATGAATCTATGTAACCAGAGGAAGGGTTGGTTTGGTTCTCTCCAGAGTGAACTTCTCCAGTACAAGGTGCGATTCAGAAATAATGTCCATAGTCTTTCAACGAACAAGCCACATGCATCCAAGTGTGAGCTGCAGAGTTGGCCCAGTGCTCAGTCAGTTTCAGGAGCTGAGGCAGTGATTGCAAATGGTGCTGAGGTTCATGCACTAACTCAGTCCAAATGGGAGCTGCATGTGTGTATGTCAGTGGCATTTATGTCCTTGAATAGCTGCAGGATCCTTTGGCCCCACCTGATGGGCTCTCAGCCCCACTGCTGCTAGCTGGAGGAGCCATCCGAGCCCTTTTGGAAAGGTCTGGGGGCATTTGTGGTGTGGAGATCCCAACCTGACACACAGGGAAGGATTGGCTGGGTACTTTCTTCATCTTCTTGATTCTGACTAAGCCAGCAGCTTGGTGTCCTTCAGGCCAGGCTGACAGATATAATTGCCCCCTCCCTTTAGGATGACCAGATGTCCCAATTTTATAGGGACAGTCCAGGTTTTGGGGGCTTTTCCATATATAGGCACCTATTACTCCCACCCCCATCCTGAATTTTTACACTTGCTATCTGGTCAGCCTACCTTCCTCTCCCGCCCCCCACCTCAGCCCTATCCAAACTGGGGCCCCACAGTTAGTAAATGCAAAACTATAGGGAGCCCCACTGGGTAAGCACCCCCACCCCAGCCAATGGGAGCCTGCCATCCCTGCATTCTGCAACAGCTGCCACTCAACCCCTAGCACAATCAGGGTCTGGGAGGCCAGATGCCCAAGCGCACCATGCCTCAGAGAAGATACACCCAATCCCCAAAGCCTCAGGGCCCAAACGCCAGGGGCAGCTCTAGGGATTTTGCCGCCCCAAGGCGTGCCTGCAGGAGGTTCACCGAAGCCGCAGGACCAGCGGACCCTCCGCAGGCAAGCCGTCGGAGGCAGCCTGCCTGCTGCCCCCATGGTGCTGACAGAGTGCTGCCCCGCAGCTTGCACCAAGCATGCACTTGGCGTGCTGGGGCCTGGAGCCGCCCCTGCCCAAAAATCCATCCCTGACGTAGCAGAACGCTTCTGCCCCTCCATGGGTCAGGATGGCAGGTGCTGCTCTGGGACTGGCCCAGGTGCCCCAGCTCAGAGGGCTGCCCGGACAGAACTGGGAGCTGGTGGCAGGGCTTGGGGCATGGATCCCCCTCCTGGCTCTTATTCTGCTGTGATGGGCTGGCTCACAGAAACCATCCTGGGAGCTGCCAACTGATGTTCCAAGACTACTTCTGCCCCTGTTTTCCTTCCCAGCCTGGGACTCCAGCATCCTGTCTTGCTGAGCCAGACAAGCCCGTCTGCTCCAACACAGACCCAGGGTCTGAATTACTTGCCCCAAAACTGCAGACTTAACTGAAAGCAGCTAACAGAAGTGTGCTTGTCTCTGACATTCAGATGCCCAAGTCCCAATGGGGTCTAAAACCAAATAAATCTGTTTTACCCTGTATAAAACTTATACCACGGTAAATTCATAAATTGTTCGCCCTCTATAACGTTGATAGAGAGATATGCACAGCTGTTTGCTCCCCCAGGTATTAATACATATTCTGAGTTAATTAATAAATAAAAAGTGATTTTATTAAATACAGAAAGTAGGATTTAAGTGGTTCCAAGTAGTGACAGACAGAACAAAGTGAATTACCAAGTAAAATAAAATAAAACATGCCAGTCTATGTCTAATTCAACTGAATACAAATAAAATCCTCACCCTTAGAGATGCTTCACTACGTTTCTTCACAGACTTTCAAAAAGCCTTTGACAAGGTCCCTCACCAAAGGCTCTTACACAAAATAAGGGATCTGTACTGGGACAAGTGCTGTTCAACATATTTATAAATGAGCTGAGAAAAGAGGTAAACAGTGAGGTGGCAAAATTTGCAGATGACACCAAATCATTGAAGATAATTAAATCCAAAGCAGACTGCAAAGAGTTACTAATGGATCTCACAAAACTGAGTGACTGGGCAACAAAACGGCAGATGAAATTCAATGTTGATAAATGCAAAGTAATGCACATTGGAAAACATAATCCCAGCTATACATATAAAACTTAATATTCTTAACACTCAAAAAGAGACCTTGGAGTCATGGATAGTTCTCTGAAAACATCCACTCAATGTTCAGAGCAGTCAAAAAAGCGAATAGAATGTTGAGAATCATTAGGAAATGGCTAGCTAATAAGACGGAAAATTTTATAATGCCACTATATAAATCCATGGTTTGCCCAAACCTTGAATACTACATGCAGTTCCGCTCATCCCATCTCAGAAATGATCCACAATATTAGAATTGTAAAAGGTACAGAGAAGGGAAACAAAATTAATTTAGGGTATGGAAAAGCTTCAGTATGAGGAGAAATTAAAAACACTGGAACTTTTCAGTGAGGAAAAGAGATGACTAAGGGATGATATGACTGAGGTCTATAAAATCATGACTGGTGTGGAGAAAGTAAATAAGGGAGTGTTATTTACCCATTCATATAACATAAGAAACTTCATCCAATGAAGTTAATAGGCAGCAGGTTTAAAACAAACATAAAGAAGTACTTCTTCACATAACGCACAGTCAACCTGTGGAACTCATTGCCAGGGGATGCTGCCAAGGCCAAAACTATAACAGGATTCATAAAAGGAAATAGATAAGTTGATGGAGGATAGGTTTATCAATGGCTATTAGCCAAGATGGTCAGGGATGCAACCCCATGCTCTGGGTGTCCCTAGCCTCTGACTGCCGGAAGCCGGGAGTGGATGATAGGGGATTGATCATTTGATGATTACCTATTCTGTTCATTCTGAAGCACCTGGCATTGGCCACTGTTAGAAGACAGGATACTGGGCTAGATGGACCCAATGGTCTGGCCTAGTGTCATAACATTTCTTCCTAGATCTGGACCTTAGCGTCCAAAATATGGGTGTTAGCATGAAAACCTCCAAGCTTAGTTACCAGCTTGGACCTGGTATTGCTGCCACCAGCTAAGAATTATACAGTGCCTAGCTCACTGTGGTCTCCCCAAAACCTTCCCTGGGGGACCCCCAGACTCAGATGCCTTGAGTCTTACAACAAAGGGAAATAACCTCCTTCCCTTGTTCCCTTGTTACTTCCTCCCAGGCTCCCCTCCCTGGACGACCCTAGGAGATTCCCTGCTTCCAGTCCTGGAAACACAAGTACCGAGAGATCTAATCTCTCCCCCTCACCCAGAGGGTATGCAAAGTCAGGCTTAGTAAATCTAACACAAAGAGATTTTCCCCTTGACTTCTTCCTCCCACCAATTCCCTGGTGAGCTGCAGACTCAATTCCCTGGAGTCCCCACTAAAGAAAAACTCCAACAGGTCTTAAAAAGAAAGCTTTATATAAAAAGAGTGAGAAAGGACATAATATATAGTCTCTGTATCAAGGTGGCAATATACAGGGTCAATTGCTTAAAGGGAAAAAATGAATAAACAGCTTTATCCAAAAAGAATACAATTGAACACATTCCAGCAACTACACACATGTAAATACAAAAGAAAACAATATAAACCTATTGTCTTACTATCCTTGTACTTACAACTTGGAAACAGAAGATTAGAAAGCCAGGAGATAGAAAAATCACTCTCAGAGCCGAGAGGGTCAGACCCAAGACAAAGAACAAAGAACTCACACCCAAAACTTCCCTCCACCCAGATTTGAAAAAGTCTTGTTTCCTGATTGGTCCTCTGGTCAGGTGTTTCAGGTTCCCTGTGTTAACCCTTTACAGGTAAAAGAACATTAACCCTTAGCTATCTGTTTATGACACGCCCCCCAAATTGCAGACAGTGGGGAACCTCACTGGCCGCGATTTCCTCCTAGAACTTTAAAATAAACAGAGTAATACAACACATGCACATTTACATATACCACTAAGTATATAACTAACAGACTTTTACATTTTAAGAACACGTTTTAACTACTGGATTCTGGGAAACTCTCACAGGACAGAGCATCAGCTACTTTGTTAGAAGCTCCTGAAATGTGCTGAATTTCAAAATCAAAATCTTGGAGAGCTAAACTGCAACAAAGAAGTTTCTTGTTGTTCCCTTTGGCAGTATGAAGCCACTTTAGCGCAGCATGGTCAGTTTGTAGTTGGAACCACCATCCCCAAACATATGGGCATAGCTTTTCCAGGGCGTACACAATGGCGTAGCATTCCTTTTCACTGACTGACCAGTGACTTTCCCTCTCAGACAGTTTCTTGCTGAGAAACACGACAGGATGGAAGTTGTGATTCGTTGCTTCCTGCATGAGAACTGCTCCTATACCACGCTCAGATGCATCCGTGGTTACTAGGAATGGCTTGTCAAAGTCCGGGGCCCTGAGCACAGGGTCAGACATGAGCGTCGCCTTAAGTTGGGTAAAGGCCTTTTGACACTCATCAGTCCACTTAGCTGCATTTGGCTGGGTCTTTTTGGTCAAGTCGGTCAGTGGGGCAGCGATTTGGCTGTAGTGTGGTACAAATGGCCTGTAGTACCCGGCCAAGCCTAGGAAGGATTGAACCTGTTTCTTTGACTTTGGGACAGGCCACTTTTGGATAGCATCCACCTTGGCCTGTAGGGGGTTTATGGTTCCTCGACCCACCTGGTGTCCCAGGTAAGTCACTCCGTTTTGGCCTATTTGACACTTTTTGGCCTTAACAGTTAGTCCGGCCTGCCTGATGCGCTCAAAGACCTTTTCCAGGTGTTCTAGGTGTTCGGGCCAGGAGTCAGAAAAAATGGCCACATCATCGAGGTAGGCAACTGCCCATTCGCCCAGTCCTGCTAGTAAACCATCTACCAGCCTCTGGAAGGTGGCGGGTGCATTTCGCAGCCTGAAAGGAAGGACATTAAATTCATACACCCCCACATGGGTGACGAATGCTGACCTTTCCTTGGCAGGTTCGTCTAGCAGTACTTGCCAGTACCCCTTGGTTAAGTCTATTGTAGAGATGAACTGGGCACGTCCCAACTTCTCCAATAGCTCATCGGTGCGTGGCATTGGATAGTTGTCCGGACGAGTTACCGCATTTAGCTTACGGTAGTCCATGCAAAAGCCTATTTCCCCATCTGGTTTGGGTACCAGAACCACTGGAGATGCCCATGCACTGGTAGATGAGCGGTTTATACCCATCTGTAGCATATTCTGGATCTCCCGTTCTATAGCAGCTTGGGCGTGAGGAGACACCCGGTAGGGTGGGGTTCTAATGGGGTGAGCATTACCTGTGTCAATGGAGTGGTATGCCCGTTCAGTCCATCCTGGGGTGGCTGAGAACAATGGGCCAAACTAGTGCACAGCTCCTTGATTTGTTGCCGCTGCAGACGTTCCAGGGTTGTGGAGAGGTTCACCTCTTCCACGCCACCGTCTTTTTTCCCGTCATAGTAGACACCTTCAGGCCACTCAGCATCATCTCCCTGGACTGTAAACTGACAAACCTGTAAGTCTCTGGAATAGAAAGGCTTGAGAGAATTAACATGGTACACTCTGGGCTTTAGTGAGGCATTGGGAAATGCTATGAGGTAGTTCACAGTTCCCAGGCGCTCTTGGACTGTGAACGGCCCTTCCCATGATGCTTCCATCTTATGGGCCTGTTGCACCTTCAAGACCATAACCTGGTCTCCTACTTTGAAGGAACGTTCTCTGGTATGTTTGTCATACCAGGTCTTTTGCTCTTCCTGAGCATCCTTTAGGTTTTCTTTAGCAAGAGCTAAAGAGTGTCAGAGGGTGTTTTGTAGGTTGCTTACAAAGTCCAGAATGTTAGTTCCTGGAGAAGGCATAAACCCCTCCTATTGCTGCTTCACCAACTGTAATAGCCCCTTAACCTCGTGGCCATACACAAGCTCAAACGGTGAAAACCCTAAACTGGGATGTGGTACAGCCCTGTAGGCAAAAAGCAACTGCTGCAACACTAGGTCCCAATTATTGGAGTGTTCGTTGACAAATTTACGTATCATGGCCCTCAAAGTTCCATTAAACCTTTCCACCAGGCCATTGGTTTGATGGTGGTATGGGGTGGCAACCAAGTGGTTCACCCCATGAGTTTCCCACAGTTTTTGCATGGTCCCTGCCAGGAAATTAGATCCTGAATCATTAAGGATGTCGGAGGGCCAACCTACCCTGGCAAAAATGTCTGTTAGGGCCTGACACACAGCGTTAGCCCTGGCATTGCCTAGAGCTACTGCTTCCGGCCATGGGGTAGCAAAGTCCACGGAAGTCAGTACGCACTGCTTTCCTCTGGGCGTCTTTTTTGGGAAAGGACCCAGATTATCCACAGCGACTCGCTGAAATGGGACCTCAATTATGGGGAGTGGCTGGAGAGGGGCCTTGACCTGGTCTTGGGGTTTTCCCACTCTTTGGCATACCTCACAAGACCGGACATACTTGGTAACATCCTTGCCTATCCCCTCCCAGTGGAAGGACTTCCCCAATCTGTCTTTGGTTCTGTTCACCCCAGAATGGCCACTGGGATGATCATGGGCTAAGCTTAAGAGCTTCCCCTGGTACTTAGTTGGAACCACCAACTGTTTTTGCGGTTGCCATTCTTCCCGGTGTCCACCAGAAAGAATCTCCTTGTATAAAAGTCCTTGGTCTATAACAAACCAGGATCGGTGAGAAGAGCTGAGAGGCGGTGGGGTGCTCCGTGCCGCTGCCCAAGCTTTCTGAAGGCTATCATCTGCTTCCTGCTCAGTCTGGAACTGTTCCCTTGAGGCTGGGGTCACCAGTTCTTCCTCAGACTGTGGACTTGGGCTTGGTCCCTCTGGAAGCGATGTAGGTGATGGGGTTGTTTCCGTTGCTGGTGAACCGCTCTCCACTGGTGTACCTGAGGGTATTTCAGTCTCTGGCTGAGCCTTTTGGGTATGGCTGTCTGTTGCTTCTGCCAGTTCTGGCTCGCTGGCGCCCTCTGGCGTTGAGTTTGAAGATGTGGTTGCAATTGCTGGTGCTGGTTGCTGTTCCAGTTCCGGGCCTGGGACTGGAGGTGCTGTGGCTGTTTGAGTGGTTGGCATGGAATCCGGGTCCACTACCTCTGTCTGGGTCTCTGGTAACACAGACGGGGCGTCTGTGGACGGCTCAGGAACAGGAATGGGTCTGGAAGCTTGCTGGGTTTCGCTACGTGTAACCATTCCCACTCTCTTGGCCCGCTTCACCTGGTTGGCCAAGTCTTCCCCCAGTAGCATGGGGATGGAATAATTGTCATAGACTGCAAAAGACCACATTCCTGACCAGCCTTTGTACTGGACAGGCAGTTCAGCTGTAGGCAAGTCTACAGCCTGTGACATGAAGGGGTAAATTGTCACTTGGGCCTTTGGGTTGATGAATTTGGGGTCAACGAAGGATTGGTGGATAGCTGACACTTGTGCCCCCGTGTCTCTCCATGCAGTAACCTTCTTTCCGCCCACTCTCAAAATTTCCCTTCACTCTAAGGGTATTTGAGAGGCATCTGGGCCTGGGGATCTTTGGTGTGATGGTGGTGTAATGAACTGCACTCGGCTGGCGTTCTTTGGGCAGTTGGCCTTGATATGTCCCAGTTCATTACACTTAAAGCATCTTCCAGCTGACTGGTCACTGGGTCGAGGTGGGTTACTGGAGACTGGTGAGGTGGGAGAATAGGGTGTCTGTGGTTTTCCTTGGGTTGTAGGTGGGGTCTTTGGCTGCCCTCGGTTGTAGGGTTTATTGTCAGTGTGCCCTCTGGGGTATTCGTTCCCCTTGACAGTAGCTTTCTTGCTTTCTGCCACTTCCATCCATCTGGCTCCAATCTCCCCCGCCTCGGTGAGATTTTTGGGTTTTCCATCTTGTATGTACCGTGTTATGTCCTCAGGAACACCATCCAAGAACTTTTCCATTTGTATGAGGAGCTGCAGTTCGTCTCTGGATTTAACATTGGTTCCTGATATCCAGGCCTCATAATTCTTTCCAACGTAGTAGGCGTGTTTGGGAAATGACACATCTGGTTTCCACTTTTGGGTTCTGAAACACTGACGGGCATGATCCGGGGTTATCCCCATTCTGTATCTGGCCTTGGTTTGAAAAAGTTTATAGTCGTTCATTTTCTCCTTAGGCATTTCAGCTGCCACCTCTGCTAAAGGTCCACTGAGCTGTGACCTCAATTCTACCATGTATTGGTCTTCAGGGATGCTGTACCCAAGACAGGCCCTTTCAAAATTTTCTAAGAAGGCCTCAGTGTCATCACCTGCCTTGTAGGTGGGAAATTTCTTGGGATGTGGAACCATAATTGGCGAAGGGTTGTTAGGATTGGCTGGAGCATGCTGCCCAGCCTGCGCTAACTCCAGTTCATGTTTTCTCTGTTTTTCCCTCTCTTCCCTTTCTTTTTGTTGTTTTTCCATTTCTCGGTGGTAGGCTGCCTCTTCTTCTGCTTGTTTCATTTTGTGGGCCACCTCTTCTTCTTGTAGCTTTCTGTGGTGGGCTGAATTTTTGGCGTCTTCTTGTTTTTGTAGCCTTTCCATCTCTTGTTTGTGAGTTGCCTCATCTCTGGCCATTTGTGTTCTTAGTAGTTCTATCTGTTTTTCCATTGCTTCCGGCTATACTGCTTCTGGTTTTCGTGACATTCTGGTTCCTGTTTTCTTGTGTTGGGGTGCCCTCCGGTGTTTATTGTCTGAACTGCTGGCTCTGTTGTCTCCTGGGGTCTGCCTAGCAACAGTGCCTTTTTCCATTTCTTCCTCTAGCTAATCTTTTAAATGTAAAGTAAACCAGAAAAACCACTTTATTTGCATGTGTATTTTGCTGGGTACTTGACTCTCAATTGGAGTGCTATTGTCTCGCAAAAGACCCTTAATAGTTCCTTAATGGTTCCTTGCTTAATATGCAAGCTACTGCCAGGAGAGAACAGAAAAAAAAATTTCTCTCTGGTTCCTTTTAAAACCAAACCCTCTCTGCTTAAAAGCCCCTAGCAGAGAAAAGGAAAATATAATATTCCTATTGGCTTCTGGATTCTATCTTTCCACACCACTGCACACCATGTCATAACATTTCTTCCCAGATCTGGACCTTAGCGTGAAAAATATGGGTGTTAGCATGAAAACCTCCAAACTTAGTTACCAGCTTGGACCTGGTATCGCTGCCACCAGCTAAGAATTATACAGTGCCTAGCTCACTGTGGTCTCCCCAAAACCTTCCCTGGGGGACCCCCAGACTCAGATGCCTTGAGTCTTACAACAAAGGGAAATAACCCCCTTCCCTTGTTTCCTTGGTACTTCCTCCCAGGCTCCCCTCCCTGGACGACCCTAGGAGATTCCCTGCATCCAGTCCTGGAAACACAAGTACCGAGAGATCTAATCTCTCCCCCTCACCCAGAGGGTATACAAAGTCAGGCTTAGTAAATCTAACACAAAGAGATTTTCCCCTTGACTTCTTCCTCCCACCAATTCCCTGGTGAGCTGCAAACTCAGTTCCCTGGAGTCCCCACTAAAGAAAAACTCCAACAGGTCTTAAAAAGAAAGCTTTATATAAAAAGAGTGAAAAAGGACATAATATATAGTCTCTGTATCAAGGTGGCAATATACAGGGCCAATTGCTTAAAGGGAAAAAATGAATAAACAGCTTTATCCAAAAAGAATACAATTTAAAACATTCCAGCAACTACACACATGTAAATACAAAAGAAAACAATATAAACCTATTGTCTTACTATCCTTGTACTTACAACTTGGAAACAGAAGATTAGAAAGCCAAGAGATAGAAAAATCACTCTCAGAGCCGAGAGGGTCAGACCCAAGACAAAGAACAAAGAACTCACACCCAAAACTTCCCTCCACCCAGATTTGAAAAAGTCTTGTTTCCTGATTGGTCCTCTGGTCAGGTGTTTCAGGTTCCCTGTGTTAACCCTTTACAGGTAAAAGAACATTAACCCTTAGCTATCTGTTTATGACACCTAGTATGCCCTTCTTATGTTCCTACAGAGCTGGAACAGAGCTAGTAGGCCCCATCCTGACACTTTCCCAATAGCCAATGCACAAGCCCTCCCCAAGGGACATTATCCAGGGTCTGTCCAGACTAGATTGAAATTGCCCAAGGGAAGGTGCTCTCATCTATCCCATGGAAGAGATGATTCACCAGATCTCACTGTCATCAGCCTCTATTTTCCCTTCTTTAACACTGTCCCCTCACAGTTGGTTATGTCCCCTCATTCCACCCTAAAAAATTCCTCGTTTACAACCTTCCAAGGCCTAGGCTCTTATCCTGTCTCACATCGCCTGAGGCGCCCCAAACTAGACGGGTTTCCTGGAGCTCTTTTCATCTCCCCTGATGACTCAGTCCCTCTATTTCTGTTACCCTTCTCTGGCCAGCCTCCAGTTTGCCCTGATCTTTCTCTTTGCCTAGCCCTGGGCTCAAAAATTCAGGTGCTATAAACCCAGGCTCTTGTAGTCAAGGCCCTGAATATTTCAGAGCATGCTGGATCTGATTTCCCCCCATTCCCAGGCACTTGAGTGCAGCAGATGGAAGTGCATTTTAATTAAAAAAGCAGCAGGTTGTGGAATGCAATCTGATAATGACTAATACAATCAGTACAGTAGCTCCCTTTGCCATTTGTTATGCAGTAAATTCCTCTCGGGGGGGGGGAAACTGAAATAGTTCAGCCAAAAACTGAACACTTTGGGGTTTTGGACATTTGGATTTTTGATGAAATATCAAACTTGGCTGCAAAATGCAGACACTTTTCTCACACACAAATAAACTGTTCCATCAAAAACTCAATTTTTCATCGAAAACCAACTTGGAGCGGAAATTTCTAACCTGTCCTAGTTTTCCCTTTGAGTTATCAGCTTGTATTTACAACCTGGACTCCATCTTAGAGCATTTGTTGTTTGGGGCTGGGAATTTCCTTAGTTCTTTGCTACAGACGTCAGGGAAAAAGCCTGGTTCCCACGCTAAGTCTGGCTCTCGTCTCTCCACTCCTCCGCTGATCTGTCATGGGGTGGGAGGAATAGAGCACTCCTGCTACACACAGTAGCACTTGGGGGAATTGGCCTCTCTTGACCCCTCACAGGTCTCAAAACTGGAGAGGAGTCAGATATTGTGGTTCTACCCTGGCCTGGAGATGGGCAAGCCCCTCTGCCCCCTGTACTGCTTGCCATAGTGCTCATCCTGTTCTTTCCTCTTTTGAAGATGCTAACAGACATTTGCCTTTCTTAGCCCTCGTCCAGACTAACCCGCGGCATCGGCGGGTTAAAATCGATTGCTCGGGGATCGATATATCGCGTCTAGTCTGGACGCGGTGTATCGATCCCCGAGCGCGCTTACATCGATTCCGGAACTCCATCAATCCGAACGGAGTTCCGGAATCGACACGGAGAGCCGCGGACATCGATGCAGCGCCGTCCAGACTGGTGAGTACCTCGATTTTAGAAATTCGACTTCAGCTACGTTATTCACGTAGCTGAAGTTGCGTATCTAAAATCGATTTTAATTCCTAGTCTGGACGTGGCCTTAGGTTTGGCTCCTTCTGCAGCCAATCGACAACAATATTTCTTGCATTTCTTCCGTTTGCTCCTCTAATCTTTATCCCTTGCAATCCTGAAGATGCTGCTTCTGTGAGAACAGAAGCGGATGGGTTTCTAACGCTGAAAAGGTAGATTTGGCATCCATGCGTTGCCAGAAGCAACACTAAAATATTTGTTTGTTCTTTCTCTCACTCCCAATTCCGTCAATCCGCAGAGGGAACAATTTGATGGTTAGACTCATAGATTTTAAGGTCAGAAGAGACCATTGTGATCACCTGGTCTGACCTAGTTCTTTTCCTGCTAGTAGATAGAACCCTCTATTGTAAAAAAAATTTACCCTGATTGTAAGCTCAACTGTAAAACTTAGTACAAGTTTATAGAATGTTACCATAACCCACAACAATAAATGTTAATGGAAAAAGGTACAAAAGGAAAACAAATAAACAAAAAAAGAGCTACTTATATAATTTAAGAACTGTGTTAAAACCATGCCTGGTGAATAAGGGACATGTGAGAGCAGAAATCAATGGACCAAAATTGGTGTGGCAAAAATGAAACCTAATTGGTAAACCAAATAATAAGGCGATTCCATTCATCACTCCCTTCTGGGGCCTTTAAAAGAAAAGATGTTGGGGGAAAAACAAGGAGGAGAGTGAACACAACAATTGCTGACAGAACGAAGGGAAGGAATGAAATTAGCCATTATGGCTGCCACCTGCCCTTGGGTTCTACTGTAACACCACTGGGCCTTTAATCCCCAAAAATGTCCTGATGAGGCCAGGCCAAATAAAGGGACCCAGATGACATCGCTACCTCCACCTGCTTTGAGTAAATCCCAACCATCACCTGGGACATAATATTTTGTCACCTACACCATCTCCTTTTTCCTTCTGTCTGATTAGAATCTGGCTTAGCCAGCCAAGACTGCGTCTCTGGTCACAGGCTTACAAGAGTGTTGCAAAATATGCAAAGAAAAGTAATGGCCAAATCAGCCTGCTGCTGGTACAAGGTTGCCAAGTCTTGGAACGGCTGATAAGAAGGCCTGCTATGCCTGTTTTTGTGGTTGCAAGTAAAAATCAGCAGGAGACATAGAAGTTGCATTTTCTATCTTTGCAGTTCTTTTCTCTCCTCTCTTGTGTATATATTGCTCTCCCTTCTAGAAAATGGGATCAGACTTTAACAGCAGCAGCAGCAAGAACGACAACTCCAGTCCAGTTCAACAACAAAAAAAAATATTTTCCACAAGAAAAAAACAGTTTTTCTCATTGCTAGTACCATCTGAAAGACTGTCAAATGAGGAAGGGGGGCTCCTTTTAAAAGTTTTCTCTAGCTAAAGGGAAAGGGAACAAGAAATGTTGTTAAAACACTCACATCTCACTGAATACTTTACATTTCAAATGCTTTAACTATTTTCCTTCAGTTCTGTTTCTTTCATAAAAGGTTAAAAAACAATAATGTGTTTAGGGTGACCAGATGTCCTGATTTTATAGGGACAGTCTCGATTTTGGGGTCTTTTTCTTATATAGGCTCCTATTACCCCCCCCCACCCGGTCCCAATTTTTCACATTTGCTGTCTGGTCACCCTAAATGTGTTTGCCATGCTGAGGTCTCTGAATCCCAAACCCTGAACCTTGCATAAATCTGTTTAATATTGGACAGTTTCAGGGTCATTTTAACACTCTTGGGGCCCCTTTATTCCATTTAAATTAAAACTCCACCGCTCCCTCTTTCAAACTGTCTCACTGCAATTTTGGCATATCTTGCCCCTTGAAACAGTTCAAGAGCTAAAGGTTTTTTTTCCATTTTTGTCTGCTTTTATATCCTTAAGCTTTTTGGGTCAGAGACCATCTTTTTTGTTATATTTTTGAACAGCCCATAGCACAATGGGGCGTTGGGACTCTAGGCGCCACTGTAATAAATATTAAAACTTCTCCATTGTCTTCATTAAAGATTATGATCCTGCAAATCTTTTGGGGAAATATTTTTTAAAAACAAAAACCTCGAGTGCTTAAGCAGCAGCTTTCCCAGAATTCTTATGACATCAGAAAAACTAGAGTCAAACTCATGTGTCCCTGATTATCTAACTAGAATTCTTGAAATCCCCCCAGGAATAATAATTTGAAATAAACCAAACTATGTGCCTGTTTCCTCAGTCATATTTATGTCACAGTTTGGTTAGTTACAATGTTATCAGCCGCCACACAAACCAGACTACCCAAATACGACTATTATCTAACTCTCTCCCGGAGTTTGAGCTTCACAGAATTCTAAGCCTCTTAGTGAGTCTCTGAATGGGGTCTTTATGAATACAAGGCCAATTATTACCTTAGCTGCACTGGATATTAAGTAAACAGGAAGATTTGCAAGAATAGCCATTTTCATTCATCGACCTTCCATCTACGCAGCTTCAGGTTCATGTATAAACACAAATGACGAACTCCTAGAGATGTGAGCACAATTCCCATGGACTTTAAGCATGCAATAGGAGCTGGATACATACAGGAGAAGGTAAAGTTGGGTACTATGAAATAAGCTAAGACCACGGACACTTCTATAAAATGACTGACAACCCTCAGTAGCAGAACTGAGCTCTCGGAGACTTAAAAATCAAGTGAAAGTTGCCTAAGATTTGGTGACTGCAGAGGGATTATAAAGATGCCTGAATTTGAACTCTCTAGCAATAGAGTACAGAGCATACAGTCATACCTCTTACTTCAAATGCCCTTCCTGAACAGACTCATGACAAAAAATATTTTTGATACATTTCTTTTCCATCTTAAGGATGCATTTAATGAAACTTGTTTATTGTACATGTAGCCCTCCTAGCATAGGCTGAAAAGAATAAGGTCAGTAGTTTGAAAGTTAGGAAAACACGAATTCGCCCATCTTGTGTGTATTTGAACTGGGATACCTTTAGTATACTGTGCAGTCTTATTACTGAAATTCTTGTCCTTTCCCTCCCCTTCCCCTATGGTCTACGTATATTCCTCATTTGCGGTCATCTCTGAGTTTGGACGGCAATCTCTTTGGATAGGGTCTGTAACTTTCCCATTAAGTGATCAAAACTGACACCTAATAATAATATTCATAATAAAATTAGACAGAAAAAATTCTACAGCACAAGTGCCAAAATTGCTATTTACATAATAATAGCTTTCAAACTGCTTGGCTGGTTTAATTCAATCTTTCCTTGAACCTTAGATCTTAATGAGAGCTACAAGACAAGGTGGTCATATCTGGCTTCATTCATGTTTCAGCTGTGAGCCAGACTGAGCTCTAGTTCTAAATCCTGAGTAAGGGCTGGCATATCATCATGGCAAGCTGGGAAGCGTCCAGAAAAGGAATAGCATAATAATAGTACCCAGCTATTATCAAATGCTTTTCCATCAGCAGATCTCAAAGTGCTTCATTTTACAGATGAGGAAACTGATGTACAGAAGGAAAGTGACATGCCCAAGGACACCTAGAGGCAGAGCCAGAAACAGAATCCATGGCTCCTGTGCCCCAGCCTAGTGCTCTGTCCACTAGCCACATTCCTCCCTAGAGTCACTATGCTGTCCTCCTTGCAGCTTAATTCTCTCCCTCCACTAATGCTGCTGGCTCAGCTCTGCCAGCCAACACTTGGGGGTGGAGCATGTTCTGCTCACAACCTACCCTTCTCTCTCTGTCTCACCTTGCCCATCTGTTTGGTAAAGAAGTACTGCAGAGGCAGCTGTTGCTGTTCCCTTTGTATCTGAACTGGGATGCAGGGAGCCCTAACATGGACAGCTGCTTTAAGGCCAGTCCCTCTCTGGCTCTGTATGAGCACAAAATGTCCACTCAAAACATGGGGGGCGGAGGAGGCTTTATTTCTGCTTGAATAACTCCAAAATGGCTGTGCTAACTTGGCCCAAACTTTTTTAAAAACTCACCTTTGGGCTGAGCCTGAGTATAGAAAATGTTAGCCCAAGAGGTCTTTGGTCAAGAAAGTCACAGGCACCTAAGAGAAATATGGGGGGGGGACACAATAGGAGTTGAAATTCAGCCTCAACTGCAGCATGCATCACTCACCATCTGTTAGAATTTCACTGGAAAATAAAGGGTAAGCAGAATGTGCATGATTTCTGGCCCCAGCTGGAGAGCCCAGAGATAAGGGAACATGGCTCATCTTGGGGTGTTTCTTAATAAAGAAATGATAAATACATTTTCCCACACTCACAGCCACATGCACTGCTCCGGCTCATCCTATTACCTCTTTCCTTGGCAAGCAGGGATTCAGATTGGCAAGCAGGGCCCAGAGCAAAGAGGCTCTGTTCCCATTGCTAAAATAATGTGTTTAATAAATATAGGAAGCAGACTAAAGAGAGTGGGAACTGCCTCATTTCCCTAGCTCTGATCCTGCTGGAATGATGAAGAAACTTGAAGCTGGTTGTAACTGAGCCAAAGCACTGCTAGGATGAAATTCTATCACTTAGACAAAGACCCCTCCTGTCTCTCTTTCTCTTGCATATTTTCCTAACCTTGCACAAGTTTCGAACAGTGGCATCTTTGACCTACTGCAACAATAACTTAGGAATCTATCATCTGACTTCAACTTCAGTGGATCTGCACCTGATCACCATACCAGCAAAACAACCAATGGGAGAAGCGATTTGGCCTCCACACCCTCTACCCACCCCCTCCAGAAGGGAGCCCTATCAGCAATGTCTGTGCTATTGCATTGCATTTTGAAAGCAGTGTCTGGCTGGAGGATTAGATAACTCTGGCAGGCAGTATCTGCAGCATGATTATTAATTAGAGCACAGTTACCAACACCGCAGTGTAAGCTATTTTAAACCCAAAGCCTGCAGTTTACTGGTGAAGGGGAGAGTTTCTCTATTGTCCAATTCCATTTGCTTGAATAAACAAGAGGATCCTGTTTAGCATTAAAAATAAGGGGGACGGGGGGAAGGCAGGGCAGAGTGAAGTGAAACCGTTGCAGGTATTTATTGGTGACAATCAGACAGGATGTGGGCTGCAATGAGTGACTACAAAAGGAGAAACACAGCACTGTAGCACAGTAGTAATTGGAACACTATATAATTTGAGTTTTACAGAAGCTATTTACCAAGGGCCAGATCATGCATGCAGGGAAATAAGGGGACAAAAGGAGCCACATTACTCCTGTGAGATTGTTCCCCATACTGCAGGTAGCAGTATGAGTATAAGGGGGAAAACAGATTCCTGCTACTGCCCTTATTGACAAGTGGGCAGGGAGTGGCTCTGCCCCATATTACATGCCAGTCATCCCAATTTAGCTAGAATTTAGGATAAGTAGTGTGTGCTAGGAAAAGGACTGGTGCAGATCATTTTCCCCATGGATCAAGGAGAGAGCTAAAGGACCACACGGATGGAATGATAATATAGTCCCTTCCTTTGCTCCTGGGGCAGGCCAACAATGTGTTGCTCCTTACTCAGGGCAGATCACAAGGTTACAGTCCCTCTTTCCTTGGCAAACAGGACCCAGAGCCAGGAGACTCAGTTCTAAGAAATAGAATTTGTATGATGCTGCTGAAGTAAAATAAATTTGGTACAGAACTAGGGATTAGGCTGGTAAAAATCTTTTAGCCAAAAAATGGGATTTCATTAAAAAAATGAAACATTTCAGGAAAAAAATCAATTTCAATAAAAAATGCTTTTGAACAAATTTCAAAAGGAAGATTTTTTATTTTTTAATTGAAACTTTTGTCTTCAAATAGTGAGAAAAAATTCCACTTTCTCACCATTTTTTTAACTACTCCTCCCTCCCCCAGTGGACAAAAAGGAAAAAAGCTGGAGAAAGTGAAGAAAAACACACCTTCTCATTCATTTACTTTTTCTCATTAGAAAAAGTTGGGGAAAAGTTTTGTTAAAAAGTGAGAGAAAGTGTGTGTATGAATGGGTGGAGGGGGTAAAACATTATGACACTTTCAAAATATTTCCCCTAGAAAAGTGTGAAAATATTAAAAAGTGAGAGTGTTACTTTTTCTCAATTTCTTAAACTTCACCTTGTTAGTGTCACTGCTATCTCAGAGTACAAATGAAATATTTGAATCTGATTCTCCCCTCAGTTGCAGAGGTGTAAATTAGGAGTACTGCCATTGGAGTTAATGCATTTACGCCAAAGTGAGGGGTGAATACAACCCTTTTGTTTTTGGGAACCATGACATTTCTGCAGGCTTATTTTGATGTTAACCTTCTACACTGTCTTTTGGTGCAATTAACAGCATCATTTTGCAACTCCAGTGTCTGATAAATTCCATTCCACTAGACCTTTTTTTTTCTTGTTAGCAATAACATTGTTTGTATTTTGGAGAACTTTATTACCTTCCACCCATTTCTACATTTGCCAGTACTATAAATCACTTTGTCTTTTATTAACTATGCTTTCCCCATAACATCATTTACTTTAAGCGGTTCCAAGATTCAAATCCAAATAATAGTTGGACTGAGTATATTTAGATCTACATAGGAAGATTCTTCTCAATCTGATCACAATTATCTGCAGCCGAAAGGAAAATTTGGAAGCACTGGGAAATGCGCACATTCAGAACAGCACAACTGCAAACCATTTAGAGATAAGGGATTCATTCTTCCTTTGTCACGTCGCACATCTCTCAGATTTTCTTGTAACTGGCGACTCATTTGTTCAAGTTACAAGAACCTGCTATTCTTCCTCCTTGAATTTCACAAGCAGGAGGGGATTTTTGTATGGCGTTTGAGGGTCTGCATCCTCCTAAAAAAGGGCCAGGGCAGCAGAAAAAGGGAGAAATTGATTCCAATGAACAATTTCTTGGTAACACACTTGATCGTACTCAAGTTGGAGGGGTGACATCCTGCAGCTGGTATTTACAAGATGTGCAAGTGAGTGAGTGCACAGACCAGAGAGCCCCAGTATTAATTCTGTTCTGGAGATTGCTGCTTGTCTGTACAACATTTGCGGGTGGTCTATAAAGAGTTGGCTCATTATATGATACTGGCTCTGCCTCCTTATTTCTATTTGCTAAATCATATTAAAAGGCAGCTAAAATATATTAAACACCTTCCTTTACAACACAAGTGATTGCTGGAGTCATAGATGTAAGAAGAGGTACGTCTCCATCAGCCACGCTCTCTATTCTAGATGGAGCTGGTAGCACCACCACCTGTGATGGCTGCCTGACGTTTTCCATTAGGATACTAAATGGGAGGGCTCTCAGTTACTACAGAGAATTTTTTCCCAAGTGTCTGGTTGGTGGGTCGTGTCCACATGCTCAGGCTCTAACTGATCACCATATTTGGAGTAGGGAACGAATTTCCCCCCCAGGTCAGATTGGCAGAGACCCTGGGGATTTTTTGCCTTTCTCTGCAGCATGGGGAACAGGTCACTTGCAGGTTTAAACGAGTGTAAATGATGAATTTTCTGTAATGTGAAGTCTTTAAACCATGGTTTGAGGATTTCAGTAACACAGCCAGAGGTTAGGGATCTATTTCAGGAGTGGGTGAGGTTCTGTGGCCTGCTGTGTGCAGGAGGTCAGACTAGATGATCACGATGGTCTCTTCTGACTTTAAAGTCTATTAGTCTATTAGCTTGTTTTAAGTTCCTTATCATTTTGCCAAACTTTACTATTTGGGCTGATGGGTTTTTGTTTTTGTTTTTTGCTTTTTTGGGGGGGGGGGGTTTGTATCTAAAACAGTTTAGCTCTTTGCAAGAATTAGATGAGGGACAAACATGTTGGTTTGCCCATATTACAAAAAAAAAAAATCTTACAATTGTTTTGTGGAGAAGTTCTAGCACCTCCTTGCTTTACAGCAGGGACTTGAAATTTGGCAGAGTGGTTACTCTGGTGCCAGGGATGTGCCTTTTGCTGTTCCTGTTAAATGCTACTCAAATTTGGCCATGTTATATAAGCCTTTGAAAAATCTCAGTTCACACATACTCATTAGAGACTATTCAGAGTTTAACAGCTAAATTCTCCAAAGATTCTGTCCACAACAAGCATGCTCCAGACGAGGACTGCAGGGGCTGAGCAGGATTTTCCTTGCAATCACTGTTGCAGGCTGCTGTAGTGGCAGGCCCTGGAACTGAGAGCAGAGAGACTGTCTCTCCCGTGTTCTCAGCGCTCCCCCTGAAGGCATGAAGGCCTTGGAGGAGAACCCTCATTCACTGCAGAGGGGGCAAGGAATGGAGGCAAGAAAGGGACATAGGTGCTGGAACTAGGAGAGCACCCTCTGGCTTGAAGTGGTTTCCATTATATGCAGGGTTTACAGTTTGGTTCAATGGCTCTCAGCACACACACACACACCCCGCCCTATAAAAATTGTTCCAGCCTCCCTGGAAAGGGATGCAGACGTACCACTAGGAAAGGGGAGCAGCTTGACTGAAATGCTGAGGGGACAAGAGCTGAATCAAGAAGAAGGCACAGAGGGAGTAGATTGAGACAAGGAGCTGTAAGGGAAGACTGGTACTGGGAGCCAGGGATGGGAGTGAGACTGGAATGAGGAACTGGAGGAGACATGGACAGAAATTTGCCAGGCTTCAAGAAGATGAGTCTCCGTTCATGAGAGAACACTCTCCTTTGAAACCCAAAATGGAATCCAAGATTCCTGAGTCCCGGCAGTCCTCTTCTGTCAGCAAATATCTCTTGAAATGCATTGGCAAAGCGTGTCACTTTCCCCTCTGGTGCCTGGCCCACACAGAGGGTGAAAACCTACTACTACAGTCACTCTATTAGCTCAAGGGGCAGAGGATCTAAAGATTTCAATCCTGCTGGTGTGCCAAGTGGGTATCAAAATGGTCCCACACGATGGGATTTCTGTTTTCCTAGTTTGTTTTTTAAACCTAGGAAATTACACACAGAACCCCTACATTTAAGGTTGCAAACTCAAGCACTCAGAAGTTAGAAAATGCCAGCACTGGCCTTCACTCATACTCAGAGCACGGTACAGCCCTTGCATTGAATGAGTCAGGCATCTTGGGGGAAAAAACAGTATGTGATCATGTAATTAAAGGTTGTATTATAATGCACACACACAAGGAGGCTGAATAACGGTTTCACAGGCAACCTCAATTTTAACATTTCCTAACTTATGAGTCCTTGACTTTACAACCTTAATGTTGTTTTCATGCAGTTGTGTGTGTGTAAGGGTTTATCTACACATGGAGTTATCCAGGGATAGCTATTTGAAAAAGCTTTGGAAGTGGATTAAGCTAAACAGGAACAAGACACTCTTTTTCCAGAATAAGAATGTCCACATACGGCACTAATCAGGCATTATTAATCCAAATTAACTCAAGTGTAGACAAGCCCTAATTCTATATAGATTCTTAGGCTGTACTGAGTGCTTTCCAGAAGCACATACCTGCGTTTGAGGATCCTTCTGTAAAGGTTTTTAAAACTGGGCTCTCCAGCTGACAGAAGAGCTCAATTAGAGGATATGGGTTTACAAAATAAATGTGCATGAGGAGTAATCACCCACCACTACTCCTCATGCAAGAAACTCCCCAGCAAACTGCTTAAGCAAAAGCACAGCAAACTGCAGCTGAACTCTCGCCTGCAAGAAGATGGGAAGCATGAGCGTAGTTACAGAGTTAGAGACTGAATGCTGGTATTTGGAACTGAGCATGGGGCCCCTCCTCCGCCCTCACATATGATTTTATAGCCAATAGGTGGTGAGGGTTATTTGCATATTTCCATTCACATAAGGAGCGTGAAGCAGTGACAGAAAGGGGCTTCTCCTACTCCAGGAGACCTAGTGGCACTTTTTGCCCTTAACTTTAGGGAAACTTTGCACTGAGCCCCAGGCTGCACAAACTGCACTCACTTGATTTCCTCTGGACACTGGGAAAGAGAGACATCTCCAGTGATGGCAAGGGGAGCACTGCTGGCAGCCCTGGGCCTGTGGATCCACTACCTCGCTGCTCTCTGTACAGCTACTGCCACGACACAAGCCACTGTCCCAAGTAAGTCTGAGTCCTTGGCGTGGGAGAAACACTGGAAGCTGCGAGACAATATCACTTTTGCAAACATCAACTGAACTTTTGTTTCTGACTTTATACTAAAGGGGGGAGTGCTGGGGATGTGCACAGGGGAAAGGGGGGCTGCTGGGGACATGCACAGGTGGGTATCAGAGCATGCATGGGAGAGACAAGATTGAGGTGCAGGGGGCATGTACAGGTGGCTGTTGGGGATGTGCATGTCAGAAAGAGGAGGTTTGGGGGGGCATGCATGGTGGCGCCCAGGGTTATGACTGGACAGATGCAGGGGGATGTTGGGTGCATGCACAGGAAGGAAAGAAGCATCGGGGCATGCACAGGGGAGGATGTGAGGTGGACAGGAGGGGGTATTTGGGGCATGTACGGAGGAGGGGTGTGGGGCAGGCAGGAGCTTGTTTAGGGGAGGGTGTGGGGCATGCACAGGGGAGGCTGTGGGGCAAGCGGGGGGGTTGGGGGCATGGATAGGGTGGCTGTGGGGCAGGCAGGAGGGGACTGGGGGCATGCACAGGGGAGGGTGTGGGACATGCACAGGGGAGGCTGTGGGGCAAGCGGGGGGGTTGGGGGCATGGATAGGGTGGCTGTGGGGCAGGCAGGAGGGGACTGGGGGCATGCACAGGGGAGGGTGTGGGACATGCACGGGGAGGCTGTGTGGCAAGTGGGGGGGTTGGGGGCATGGATAGGGTGGCTGTGGGGCAGGCAGGAGGGGACTGGGGGCACGCACAGAGGAGGGTGTGGGGCAGGCAGGGGGAGGGTGTGGGACATGCACAGGGGAGGCTGTGTGGCAAGCGGGGGGGGGTTGGGGGCATGGATAGGGTGGCTGGGGGCATGCACAGAGGAGGGTGGGGGGCAGACAGGGGGAGGGTGTGGGACATGCACAGGGGAGGCTGTGTGGCAAGCGGGGGGGTTGGGGGCATGGATAGGGTGGCTGTGGGGCAGGCAGGAGGGGACTGGGGGCATGCACAGAGGAGGGTGTGGGGCAGGCAGGGGGAGGGTGTGGGACATGCACAGGGGAGGCTGTGTGGCAGGCGGGGGGGTTGGGGGCATGGATAGGGTGGCTGGGGGCACGCACAGAGGAGGGTGGGGGGCAGGCAGGAGGTTGTTTGGAGGAGGGTATGGGGCAGCCTGGGCCACGCACGGGGGAGGGAGGGGCGAGGGGCGCGCCGCGGGAGCGGGGGGGTGCGGGGAGGCCCGGATGGGGACTGCCGGTAGCGCGCGGCGCGGGCGCTGGAATGCCTGGCACGCGGGCCAAGGTCACCGTGGCGCGCGGTCCGGCGCGGCGGGGGAAGTCCCGGCGGCTGGGCCGCTCCCGGGGCGTGGCTGGCCGGGCGCGCGGGCCCTTTGCCCGGGGTGCCGGAGCCGCGCGGGCGAGCCAGGCCAGCAGTTGTGCGCCTCGTGCCCGGCGCTGCACACACCCGGGAGACACTGGCCCCTGCCCCAAATTGCTACAGTCCCAGCCCGGGGTCTCCTACACCGCTGTCACTGCCCTGAGCTGCTGGAGTCCCTCCTGCTCTGCCCCAGGGAGACAGAATCAGGCCCCTAGCCCCAGGCAGGGCACCTGGTTACTGGCCCCTAGGGTCTTCTCCATCACTGACAAGCAGGTACTGACTCAAGGAGATGCTTCCAGTGACCAAGCAGGGGACTGGGTTACTTTTTTTTTCATGTGCAATGTGGCATCTGATTGCCCCCTGTTGGTGATAAAGGAGCTGGGCCCTAGTTGTGTGTGTTTATTAGGTGGGTCAAGTGGCCCATCCAGTTGCACAATAGACACAGCTGGAACATCTTGAGCATGTTTTAAAAACAAAAACTAGTTGCGACATGTAATAATGCATTGGCGTTGTAACTAATGCCTTTAAAGAAGATGAAGCAATTAGAGTAAAGTTTGAAGATGAATATAACACATAGTGGAGATATATATAGCACACACAGAACATGGAATGGAAGAATGTATCATCTAGGGAATAGTAGAATTTCACTAATTTTCACTTTGTTAATCCACAAAACTAGTACACTTTCAACAAAGAAACTTTCAACCAACTCTTCCATCAAAGATGGGAGAGAGACTAATGCATTTTAAAAATCTAAGCAGTTAGAAAAAAATTTGGACATATCTGGTGGAAACCACCAAGCAAAACTAAGATCGTAGCTAGCTATGGCCCAGATCCTCAGCAGTTACGACCACCCCATTCGCCGCAGGCATTTAGGTGGAGGGAGCTGGGCAGGTGGGTGCGGGGAGGGCTGCCTGCAGCAAATGGGGTGGAGGGGGGCGGCACGCAGGGGAACTCCCCGCCCCAGCTCACCCCTGCTCCGCGCACGATCACCCGAGCACGCTGCGGCCGCTTCATTTCTCCCACCTCCCAGGCTTGCGGCGCCAATCAGCTTAGGCACCGCTAGCCTGGGAGGCAGGAGAAGTGTAGCGGCCACGGCGTGCTCGGGGTGATCATGCACGGAGCAGGGGTGAGCTAGGGCCGGGGGGGTGCCTCAGGACAGAGAGTGGGAGGTGAGGAGCTGCTGCAAGGGGGGGTGCCTCAGGGTGAGGAGGAGAGCTGCTGGGGGGGAAGGCGCCTCAGGGCAGAGTGAGAGGGACGCAAGGTGGAAGTTTCGCCTAGGGCGCGAAACATCCTTGCACCAGCCCTATCAGCAGTACTTAGATGCCTAACTGCCTTTGAGGATCTGGGGCTACATTTTTTCTCATTGTTGACACTTCCTTGGGAAACATTAAAAAGAAAATGGATGGAGTGTTAGGGCCACAAGTTGGGTGACTATATCAAGTCGGCAAGAGCAAACGGGACAAATGCCCACTTTTGCCAAAAAAGTCGGAACGGTTGGGACAGAGATTAAAAAAGGGACTGTCCTGGCCAAAACATGACGTATGGTCACCCTAGGCCACAGTGAAAAGGAATATAGTCTCACCTTGAATCTAATCTTATTCTGTCGGTGGTTATTGTAGGGCACCCATCACAATAATAGCTTAGTGGCATAAAATGAGAATTCTCTTCTCTCCCAGAGCAAATCTGTAAACATCGTTTTCATTACTATAGCTACTTCCATGCTTTGAAGCCTTTTTGCTTAATGTGTTAGTTCTCCCTAATAACAGATGATGTGGGAACCACTTGTGAGAACATCTCAGATCTAGCCATGCCATGAGCCTGGCTTTCCTTTAAACTCTCATTGAAGTCAATGGGTGTTTTAGGAGCAGAGGACAGCAGGATCTGGGCCGCAGGAAACATAACGTCTGATTCCTTAAGAAACAATACACAGAGATGTTCAAAGGAAGATTATATTTACAGGGCTAAATTCTGATCTCAGTTTAATCAGTGTAAATCTGGAGTAATTCCATCTAAATCAAAGGAGTTACACCAGTTTACATTAGTGTAAACAATTGAAAAATTTGGTCCTCAGCTTTTAATATTACTTGTAAATTCTGTGTTTGGAATAGTTCTGCCAGAGCTGCTGGTATATGAACTTTCCAGCAGAATCTTTTGGCACTTCTGAGAGGGCATATTGGAGAACTAACTGCATAGTGCAATCATAGGATCCTGTTAGATTTATTATGTATGAGAAAATTTCATTTTTGGGAAACTGGCCTGTACTTATACTCCCTTGGGCACCATTATAAAAAGGGCCCTTGTGTTTATTATTGTAGAAGTCTGCTCACAGCTGCACTTTATCATCTTAACACTGTTTTAAAGTGTGATTATTTACAGTGTTTTAGGATGCTAGAACCACTGAGCTTTGTGGATGGTCCTAAAATGTAGGAGAGATGGTCCAGTGTGTCTAAAGGATGGGAAAACACCCCCAGTATATTATTTTACAAACATACCAAATGCACTTTAGGGATGCAGTCATTCTACAGGGAATGACTCAGGCTTTGAACCAGCGTGTGCAGACATTTGTGCCCACATGGAGTCGATCTGAGTCCTATGGAGCAATGTGCAAGTGCAGTAGTTAGACCACGTAATATTTATTGCAAGATTAAAGCCACGGAGTTCTTTCCTCATGTGTGGGATTAATAAACTAAGCTGAAGCTCTTGCACGCTGTAGTTAAACAATAGCCTGCTTTATGGGTTGTTTTGTGGAGTTGTAACTAACAGTGTGATCCTATTGTATTGTTTAAACCACTCAGATCAAATCAAGCATGATTATTTCTGTAATTTAGTCCTTGCAAAGGTATTTCACTTGTCTGAGTTACAAAACTTTACTTTGTTAGGGAACATGGGCTGATATAAGAAGCTTGGTGGGGTATTCAAGGTGATTGAGACATGATGTTCTATTGCACTTTATCAGCTGTAGGACTAGTTATCTCAGCAGAACTCTCACTGTTGTTTGTGTCAATGTTTGAGCATATGTGTGTTAATTTCAATGGAGCTGTGCCAGCCGAGGATCTAACCCATGATGTTTTTATGTATCTAACAATTTGAATTTCCACATCTGCGTATGTAACATGACGAATGATGAAATTCTTGTTTTTCCAAGATTCCTTCCTTAATCCACAGTTCAAATCCATTGATCCATAGTGAATAATTATTTAGATCTTATGATACTTCATATCCTACACCTACATGGGGTAGTTCCACCAGCTCAAAATTCAATTGTCTACCCACCCAACAATAGAGATCAATTCGATGATGGGCACAGTCTTTCTGCCATTGAAGTCAATGGTAATTTTGTCATTGACTTCAGTGGGAACAGGATCGGGTCCATAATGCTTGATTCTATCCTTCCACTTGAGTCAGGAGCCATTTCAACATCTATAGAAGAATTTCAAAGTCTATAGTCTTTCCTTTGGCTTCAGTGGGCAACAAATCAGGCCATAACGTCAGTGGAGTTACTGCTGATTTTCACGGCTGCAGTACTGCCAACCTCATGCAGTCAAAAATCACAAGTTAACCTCAAAAAACCATGAGCTTGACTTAAAAATCACAAGGATTTTTTAAAAAACAATAAATATTTATTTTGCTTATGGGTGCTTATGGGCACACTTGTTTCACTTGTGGATTCCTCCCTACCAAGAGGGCTAGAAAAGTATCCTTTTTAACAAAAGGAAAGTTAAGATTCTCTTGAAGCCTCCTGATTCCAGCACCAGGGCTTTAAGAAAAACACCAAATATTGTGAGACTTGGGATAAAATCATGAGAATGGGCAACATTGCTAGGGCAATATCAGAAAAGCAAGTTCTTTCTGTGCAGAATCTTCACTTAGCCTGTTATTCATAACACTTCTGCTTCCTTCAATTACAAAAATAAAATAAGAAACAAAACATTGTAGATTGTTATTTTGACTGGCTCCCGGACAAATATTATGGTTAAAATGTGTACAATAAAAAGCCCAGAGTGAATTTCATGGCAAGAAAATTGAGTTTCTTTATAGTGCATCATCCCTACACAGATAACAAATGCCAGAAAATTATACTTTGTATTTAAAAATATGCCTCTAAAAAGTACTGCAGCACTGACTACAATGATATTATTAATGTGCATAAAGCAACATGCATGCTTTCATACCTTGCTAAATCAGGACCATAGCAAATATTAATTTTTAAAAAGGAATAATTTTGCACTTAAGTCACCATTCCCTATAAGGCCTTGTCTAAACACAAAGTTGCACCATCTTACCTAAAATTGGTTGAAAACCTTTGTGTGGATACTCTTCATTTGACTGAAACCTGACTTCTATCAATTTTAGCTTATGTCCATTCTGTGCCAAATTCAGCTAAATTAATATAAGCCATTTTAAACCAATAAAAGATTGGAGGGGCAATGCAGCAGTTTCACTAAATTGTTTTTAAAACCCACTTTTAGTTAAACTGACGTGAGTTTGTGTATAGACAACACTACGGTTCTTTGGCTCTATGGAAGAACTCAACAGTTAAAACCCTGCATCAGAATTTCCTTGCAGCTAGTTTACAAATATGAAACTAAATTGGTGTGATGAGATTTTCTTCTCTTTATGGTCCCTACAATCATTATGCCTTCAAGAAAAGGTATTATTATTCAAACTAATTTGTGGTAGTACGACAAGATACTGCTTTTATCCTTTGAACAGGGGCACAAATTGAACTGGCAAATTTTAGTTTTCTGAGTGGCTGTACATGGCTGTTTAATAATGTGTCTTAGCTGCGCCTACTTTTAGTCCATAGACCTTCTTCGTTATTTTAAAACAGTACGTAGTCCATATATATTTAAGCACTGTTCAGCAAGGGAGATTTAGGTTAGATATTAGAAAAGATTTTCCTAACTATAAGGATAGTCAAGTACTGGAATAGATCACCAAGGAAGGTTGGGGAATCCCCTTAATTGGAAGTTTTTAAGAATAGGTTAGACAAACACTTGTCAGGAATGGTCTAGATATACTTGGTCCTTTCTCAGTATGTGGTGAGGGACTAGATGACCTCTTGAGGTCCTTTGCAGCCTATATTCAGTGTGTGTGTGGTGTATATGAATGAATGTGTGTACACATGCACACATACTGAAATTGCAGATTCTAAATGGTCAGAAGGGAGAAAGAATTGTAATTGTAGTGAATTCTTGTTTTAAGATGTGAGTTGCAGCCAAATCATCTTATGCTGTGATCTAATCAGATTTTGCATGCCAAACAAAGGGAGTTCAGGCCAGTACTTGAGGAAGACCTCCAATGAACACCTCAGAACAGCAGGAAGTAATTACTGGTGACGCACATACATAATGTATGCTGAGTATGTAACTATCTGGTGTACCTTGCTGCTGGAGTTGCTCCTCTTCAGTTGAGTCTCTGACCATTTGTGGCCACTAAAGAGTCCATGGCACTTATTGTAAGTACAGGGTTGCTAATCCTGGCAGTCTAGATGAATCGCTATTCATTTTGACTTCTTAGATCTCCCCTGCAATTTCAGCTGGACATAGTAACCACCTTCTCCTCCTCTGAGCAGTGGCTCATGGCTTTGCATGCTTACATGGTTGATGTGGTCGCAAAGGTGACTGCATATCAATGGTGGATGAAATAGTCCCTATATATAAAGGTGTTTTATGAGGCTGAATTAATGAATATTGGTAAAGCACTTGGAGCTCCTCCAATGAAAGGTGCTATAGAAATGCAAGCTCTTTTTGTTAATAATCACATACACGTCAACGTAAGAGCATTCCTGGGAGTTACTTAACTATTACAAACTAGAGGGTCTATTCCATGCAGTATGGTAGCTGTGTCAGCCCCAGGATATTAGAGAGAAGGTGTATGAGGTAATATCTTTCTTTTAGAGGGTATACTGTCAGCTATCAGAAATAATAGTCTATGTATTGAAATGAACGCACTATTAAGCAGATGCCAGTTTAGTCTATATTTTGGATGATTATCAAATAGTCTTAATGCAGTGGGGAATTGCCATGTAGTAGCTAAATACAAAGAAAATAGTATAAAGGGAATGCAGCTGGAGTATTCTTATTTGCCTTCCTGTATGAAACAGGACCTTACACATGCAAAGTCTTTATGAGGTTCTGTGCATTTCATAGTTGAAAGCTGCTTTTATTCCTTTTTAAGACTTTATTGAGTCATCACTGAGTGGAAAGAAAGTTTGATGCTTAACTAAGAACTATTCAGCCTTCAGGGCTTTCTCTCTATGGGTTGAAGAAAAATTATCCTAGTTACTCTAAGGCTGTTTTTCAGAAAGAGGGTAATGGATTAAAGAGATAATTAACATTTGTGGTGAGAGTGAGAAGTTCTGAATGGGCTGTATATGGGGTGGAAGGGGGAGGAATCCCCAAAGGCAGCAATTTATAAGGAATAGATATAGTCAGGCCGACACTAGAAACTTTTACTGGTATTGCAATGTCATTTAGGGGGTGTGACTTTTATTTCTTTATTTATTGCCAGTGTCAGGGCCGGCTCCGGCTTTTTTGCCACCCGAAGCGGCGAAGAAGGAAGCAGGGGAAAAAAAAAGTAAAACCGCAATTGACAGCACTTCGGCGGCAGTTCTACCACGCTGCTTCATTCTTTGGCGGCAATTCGGCGGCTCGTCCTTCCCTCCGAGAGAGACTGAGGGACCCGCTGCTGAATTGCTGCCAAAGACCTGGACGTGCTGCCCCTTCCGATTGGCCGCCCCAAGCATCTGCTTCCTGAACTGGTGCCTGGAGCTGGCCAGTGTACAAATGTCAAATGCCCTAGTGTAGACAGTACTGCTGGCATGAAAGTGCTTTTGCCCATATAACTAATATTCCTGTATCGCTGTTTATTTGTGATGCTGGATGCTAACACCCACAGTAACAGTTATGTTTTGTTTGCAGGACTTCAGAGCACATGCAATACTAACAGTTTAGGCCTCAGTTCAAGAAGGTAATTTAAGCATGGGTATAACTTTAAGCACATGAGGAATCCAATTAACTTCAGTGCATCTACTCAAGTGCTTAAATTTAGGCACTTGCTTAATTAAATTGCCTTATTCAACAAGGTAACTGAACACAAAAGGTTGGGTTTTAAATCAATGAAGCATATATAATACATGGAATTACATATATAATACATGAAATTTACAGAATGACAATATTGAAAAATATAGATACCAGGCAGGAAATATTCTCATATTCTTAACATCTTCATTCCAGAAAATCAACTTTCTGTCATGGAAAAAAATCAAGCAAAAATGGCCATTATTTGTGTGTGTCTTGCAAAATGCCATACTTTGTATCTTTGTGTTCCCTGCTCTGGGTCTGAGCATTTAATGATTATATTCCCAGAACTCTGTGAAATCCTGCTGCAAATGGTGCCAATAAACAAACGTAAACAGAACTGAGCAGTATTAGCTTTTGCTGGGTTGAGAAGAGGAGAAATCAATATTTGCTAAAAGGAAATCTGCCAACTAAGGCCCCAGTTCAGCAAAGCATATATGCACATGTCTAGATACATCTCTGTTCAGCAAAACCTGTAGTTAATCACAAGCTGAAGTGCTTTGCTGAGAATAAGGATGGCCTGGACACATCAGGGCCTAAAAAGGGGCAGAAATATTGGTTTCTAGTTTTAAGGAGAGTATTCTAAACAGAGGAAATACCATTATAAAAGTGTATGATTTTTATACGGCACTGAGTGTGAAATCCAAATAGCACAGACTTTCCTCCTTCCTCTTGTCATAAAAATGAAAAGTAATTTATAGTTTTTTTTCTGAAAGCTGAGGGATTTCTCCAAGAAAGAGCTGCTCATTGCATGCATAGCATACCACATGCCATTACTAATATGCCCTTTCTCCTTCCCTAGAGTGGATAGAGAGTAGCTTTTCTTAGAAAGTTGGTTATCAGATTGTCTGCCATAATATTGCCTTTGAAACATGGGCTTCTGTTTCGTTGGCTCACTTTTAATCCCCAAGGCTGCCTTTTGACCTTCCCACTTGCTTTTTATTTTAGTCGGAACAAACCCAGACACCCGCATGGAATAAAAGCATGGATGAGTTTGCTGCTACTCATTAATTACTGAAGAATCAGTTTGTTATTGCTTAAGTGATTTTCATTAAAGCTGAAATTATGGGGAAGACACATCATCAATACTATGAAGCTCATTAGGAACTCAGTGATTTCTTCCTCTTCCCCCACCCCTCAATTTGAAACCCTTGGGCATTTCTCCACAATCCAGTGCTAACTGCTTTTCAGATGCACCAGTTTTATCTCTTCCATTACCGGATTAAAATAGAAGCCTAAAATAAACACATATTCCTATAATTGGTCAGTTTCTACGTCCTTGTTCTGGCAGGGAAATGGGCCTTAGAGTAGGGTGAATGGATTTTACCTTGTCTTCTGACATCTTTAGATCTGTGATGATCAAAAGGTTTGGTTTTTTTATTATGCATCTTCCTAAACCTGTTTTAATACCTGTTTCCAATATGCTGTCTCCACTATAGGAAGCACCGTAGAAACAAAGAGAGATTTTGAGGGGATCAAGAGCAAATTTTCTTTAAGGACAGCTGACGAACCTGATGATGACATCTGCTACTTGGTCCCTGGTCAAGAAGACACTATGGCACGATGCAACTTCAACCATACCAGTAAAACCTTTGTGGTGATCCATGGATGGACGGTAAGAGGAAACTTCTCCTGGAGCTGAGCTGCAGTCAGAACTGCTATTGATGTCAGTGGGAGCTCCACACACACACAGCAACTGCAGTGTCAGGCCCTGTAGTGCCATCCACTGAAATGCACTGAAACGTTAGCCCATGGCAGACGTGGTTACAGTAAAAAAGGGGTTTACTTTCCCCATTGTATGGCTCCTTCAGCATTTGGGAGGCGGCGACTCTCTCTCACTATATGTATGAGCAGCACCTAACCCAGTGAGGAGCCAATCTCAGCTGAGGCTTCTAGGTGCTACTGCAATACAAATAATAATGTGAAATCTCTTTTCAGGTAACTGGAATGTATGAGAGCTGGGTCCCAAAGCTGGTGGATGCTCTGTATAAGAGGGAACCCGACTCTAATGTCGTCGTTGTAGATTGGCTAAGTCGTGCCCAGCAGCATTATCCAGTATCTGCTGCCTACACTAAACTGGTGGGAAAGGATGTAGCAATATTTATTGACTGGATGGAGGTAAGCACTTGTACAGAGGGCTAGATCACCTGGATTGTGTAGGTGCTAGGAGTTAGACTACTTTAACGGTACAGTTTAGTTTGTTCTATCTCCATTCTAGATTTCTTTCAAGAGGAGCTTCAGGCCATTCAGAAAGTGGGTGTGATTTTTCTAGCCAAATATTTAATAATGGAGGCAAAACTAGGTACATGTTCTACGTGGCTCGCACACACACGTCTGAACTGCTTTGGAGAGATCACAACTGGAAGAGTGTGTGTTCATTTGTAATCATTTCAACAGCAGAAAGATTCTGATGAACCAGCGGGAATTCAGAGAGGAATAGAAAGGGATGGAGTGGTTGAATTATCAGGAAAAGTTAAAAGAATTGAAGTTCAGCTTTCCTAGAAGACAATGAAGGCAGGGCACATGGTAAGAGGAACTGACATTGGTGCAGACCAATGGTCTAAAGTTAGGCGCCTAAATCTATGCTTAGGACTGATTTCATAGTTGCTGAGCAACCCCAGTACACAATGAAGTCCACAAAAGTGTGACTGGGGCAAGAAGGAGAATGCCATCCGTTGGGAGGCGTGGGGTCCGGGACAAATCAGCCTGCCTGCTAGTCTCCTCAGCATCCGTCCAGCACGCCCCCACCGTCTGCTGCTCTCCTCCTCACCGTCTGCCCACCTGCTTGCCTTCCCGTTCGCTTCCTTATCCCGCTTGCCCTCCCACCTCTCCTCACTGCCTACCTCCTCACCCCCTCCCGCCTGCTCGCCTCCCCGCTCGCCTCCTCATCCCACTTGCCCTCCCGCCTCACTTTGCCACCCGCCTCCTCGCCTGAATATCAGGACCGATTGTACATCGGTTGGGATGCAGGACAAAGGGCTAGATATCTGGACAGTCTGATTTTTATCAAAGCACGGGGCCCACCAAAGCCCAGGGGGGCCGCCTTGATTTGCCCTACCCAAGGGACAGCTCTGAATCGGGCATATTGATTCCCTGAGCAATACTGAGCTACTGCCCAGCATCTTGTTTGATGGAGGCCAATACCACATGCCTCGGGAGAGATTGCAAGAAACCCCATAGTTGGATAATTAAGAATCTCTTCCTAAGTCCCATCTGTCAGTGGTGAGCTTATGTCCTGAAGCATAAGTGTTTATATACATAAAATGTCTTAATCCTCTCTGCAACTTTGGATGTTCTCATTATCTATCTAAATGTCAAGGCCGTGGCTTCACTGGGGAATAGGGGTGTTCTTAAATCATGTTCACTAACACAAGATAAAATCCTAGTAAAAAGGCAGTTCAGAGTCTTCACATGAGTTAGCAGGTCAGGATCAGAACCCCACTACCCGTAGGCTAATTCCACTCCTCGGGGAAGGGGTTTCAGAAGCACTCGGTGCTCAAAAGCTGGCCTGCTCTCCTCACATTGATGTCGTGGCCAATGCCGAGTGCTTGTGAAAGTCCCCCCTACACCTTTTTAAAACCCCATTAAGATTTTAGACTCAGCAATCCATTGTTCTTGTATTATAACAATAGTCTACCAATATTGGAATGGCAGAAGGAGTGGGGTTTTTTACTGTAGGGTGGTACTAGGGGACAAGGCTAAGAAAAGGAAAATCTAGGATAAATAGCAGGAGACATTTCTTAGTGATAAAATCTCTTAAACTATGGAATAGCCTCCCAAGTGCCAAGTGGAAACTCCTCACCTGGGACAGGTTAAACTAGACTGGACAAAGCACCAGAAAATATAGCATAGGGAACAATGCTACTATGGTATCAGGGTAGTGCTGTGATTCGTATGAAAATCAATTATGGGATATGTGCACAGCTCACCCTCTCTGAGCTGGGCAGTGATGAGAGCAGCATATATGAGGTCAGCCTTGCTTGACATTAATTTTCTTTAGAAGATTTTCAAAAGCACAAATGGGAGTGAAGTGCCCCACTCCCAATGGCTTTCACTGGGAGTCTATCTGCCTTTGTGCCTTTGAACTATAGAACCACAGGGTTATGAGGGACCGCAAGGGTCATCTTGTCTAGCCCCCCAAATCTGCCTTTAATCTTTTACATGGCACCTAATCCTGTCCCCACTGAACTAAATGTCAAACCATATTGTCTTCAGTCAGGGACTGAGTAGGTTTACAGTAAATTGCAATTTTTCAGATACTTTTTCTGTCTTAATTGTTTTGGTTTTGCACCCTTGGAATTTAAACTTTTTTTTTTAAATCTTCCATAGGAACAATTCAATTACCCACTCGACAACCTCCATTTGCTGGGCTATAGTCTTGGTGCCCATGCTGCTGGGATTGCTGGAAGTCTAACCAAAACGAAGATTAACAGGATCACTGGTAAGAAAAATCCTGCTATGCGGTTTGTGTGCTCACAAAGAGAGAATCGGGGAGCCTGTTTCTCCCCTGGCTTGAATATTACCTTCTTCTTGAAATTTGGTTTGGTTTTAGTTAGGGCTGTTGATTAATCACCGTTAACTCATGCGATTAACTCAAAAAAATTAATCGTGATTTAAAAAATTAATCATGATTAATCGCAGTTTTAATCACACTGTTAAAAAATAGACTACCAATTGAAATTATTAAATATTTTAGATGTTTTTCTACATTTTCATATATATTGTATTCTGCGTTGCAAATGAAATCAGTGTATATTATTTTTATTACAAATATTTGCCCTGTAAAAAACAAAAGAAATAGTATTTTTCAATTCACCTCATGCAAGTACTGTAGTGCAATCTCTTTGTCCTGAAAGTGCAATTTACAAATGTAGATTTTATTTTTGTTACATAACTACACTCAAAAACATAATGTAAAACTTCAAAGCCTACAAGTCCACTCAGTCCTACTTCTTGTTCAGCCAATTGCTCAGACAAAAAATTTTATTTACATTTACAGAAGATACTGCTGCCCACTTCTTATTTACAATATCATCAGAAAGTGAGACAAGGCATTTTCATGGCACTTTTGTAGCCGGCATTGCAAGGTATTTACATGCCACATATGGTAAACATTCGTATGCCACTTTATCCTTCGGCCACCATTCCAGAGGACGTGCTTCCATGCTGATAACGCTCGTTAAAAAATAATGCTTTAATTAAATTTGTGACTGAACTTCTTGGGGGAGAACTGTATGTCTCCTGCTCTGTTTTAGCCGCATTCTGCTATATATTTTGTGTTACAGCAATCTCAGATGATGACCCAGCACATGTTCATTTTAAGAACAGTTTCACTGCAGATTTGACAAAATGCAAAGAAGGTACCAATATGAGATTTCTAAAGATAGCTACAGAACCCAAACCACCAAAAAAGAAAATCAACCTTCTGTTGGTGGCATCTGACTCAGACAGTGAAAATGAAGATGCATCAGTCCGCACTGCTTGGGATTGTTATCAAGCAGAACCTGTCATCAGCATGGAGGCATGTCCCCTGGAATGGTAGTTGAAACATGAAGGGACCATATAACTCTTTAGGTCATCTGGCACGTAAATATCTTGCAACGCTGGCTACAACAATGCCATGTTTGCAAACTTTCAGGTGACACTGTAAACAAGAAGCAGGCAGCATTATCTCCTGCAAATGTAAACAACCTTGTTTATCTTAGCGATTGACTGAACAAGAAATATGACTGAGTGAACTTGGAGGCTCTAAAATTTTACATTGTTTTATTTTCAAATGCAGTTATTTTTTGTATATAATTCTACATTTGTAAGTTCAACTTGCATGATAAAGAGATTGCATTTTAGTACTTGTATTAGGTGACTTGAAAAATACTATTTTTTGTTTTTTACAGTGCAAATCAAAAATAAATATAATCAAAAAAAAGTAATAAAAAATAAATATAAATTGACCGCTGTACTCTTTGTATTCTGTGTTGTAGTTGAAATCAATATATTTGAAAATGTAGAAAATATCCAAAAATATTTAAATGTATTCTGTTATGACATTGCGATTAATCACATGATTAATACGATTAATTTTTTTATCTCTCGATAGCCCTAGTTTTAGCGATGGTGATTGTGCCTGTGTTTTATGCCTTTTATTGTTGAGTTGCGAGGCCTATAGTGATTAATGATTTGTGTGATGATTGGCCCTACAGGCCTGGGCCCCACTGCGCTAGGCACGGTACTTTGACCTAAGCAGGCAGGAAACCCCCCATTTTGTCTGTGGGTCTGTCTTCACTGCAGAGCTAGCTCAGGCTGTTACACTGATATTGCCTCTAACCTCCTTCCTGTCCACCTGCAGAGTTTTGTGTTTTAAACCCAGGTTGGTTGGCCCTGCTGGGGCTATTGGCTAGATCACAAGTGCTGCTTTGACTTGGGTTGGTAACCCATCCACTTTGTAGTGAGGACACAGGTTAACTCTCTCAAGTGCTGATAGTCCTCCAGTGCCTTCCCACAATTCCTTTCCCTTCCTGCCCCACTTATGCCTAGAAAGACAGAACACACTTCTCACAATTCACTAGGAGAGAATTGTAGAGCAGCTCAATTCATTACAACACAAAGAATAATGGGATATGCCCCCAGAACCCCAGTGTTCCCCCCGGGTGAGTGCAGCACTATATCAGTGAGGACACAGTAACTTGGGTAGGGTATTGCAGTGTTGATGCTCACACCGAGGTGAAGCTAACCCCAGTGTTCAGACCCAGGTGCTGAGCCCCTGAATTAAACATAGAACTGTCCTAGCAACGTTAACCATCTGTTTTAGACACGTTTGCCATTATGTTATGGGAATTTGCACAGTAAGGGAAGTGGATGTAAGTGTCACAATTGAGGTTTTTATTTACTGTTAGAGCAGGTCACTTTTTTGACTTTTGTAATTGATGTAATTTTGAAATTTGAAATTTCTTTAAAAATCAGGAAAATTGACAATGATTATTTTCATTATTCGTGTCGTCCCCCCCATACACACCTGTTTTCAGACCAGCAGGTGAGCTGGTTGAAACATTTTTTTTTTTTTGACATTTTGAATTTTTAAAACATCAGTTTTTTTTCAAAATCTGGAAAAAATGGGAAAACATTTTGAGAAAAGTCATTTTTTTCCACCAGCTATAAATACCGCAAACCTGTAAGAGTTAAACTGCCTAATTTCTTTACACATCTTTTATATACATCATATTCTGTGTAATAATAATGAAGCTTTAATGTTTGTATTTAATACTTTAGCATACATGAATGTGTGCTTTCATTAATGTATTTAAGGAGCTGATAATGCACACAAAACAACTTTTAAACTAAGGCTCCCCAAACTTGGGGACTGTAACACAGATTACATCAGTTTCATCCATTGGTTTGAATTTTTTTACCCCCATGAAGGTTTAGATCCAGCTGGACCTAACTTTGAATATGCTGAAGCAACCACGCGCCTCTCCCCGGATGATGCTGCTTTTGTCGATGTCCTACACACCTACACCAGGGGGTCTCCAGATCGCAGCATTGGGATACAGAAGCCTGTTGGGCATATTGACATCTACCCAAATGGAGGAGGCTTCCAGCCAGGCTGTAATCTAGGTGAAGCTCTGCGCCTTATTGCAGAAAAAGGCCTTGCAGGTAAGGCTAGTTTGGAAAGAGAAGGCTAACACCTGCCCAAGTGATCTTGGGGTGGAGTGGGAGGGATTTCCAACAGCACCTAAGGGCCAGGCTACATTGCAGCTGGAAGTGTGAGTTCCAGCTCAGGTAGACATACGTATGCCAGCGTTGATTAAGCTAGCATGCTAAAAATAGCAGTGTTACCATGTCTATGTGGGCGCTGGGTCTAGCTGGCCCAAATAAGTACCTAGGGTCCTGGATGGGACTGTACTTGGGCAACTTGTCTGTCCTCCCACTTGCGCCGCTGCAGCTATGCTGCTATTTTTATTGAGCAAGCTTAATCAAAACTAGCACGCTACATCTACCCGAGCTGCTAATTGCTCCTCCTGCTCCAGCCTAGATGGACCCTTAGCTACTTAGAAGCATAAATCCTACTGAAAGTCAATGGGACTGGTGCTCCGTAGGCACTTGTGACAATCCCCCCACAAGGCCCTCATCTCAGATTGTTTTATCACTGATAACTCTGACTGGGTAATCTGATTCTCTTCCTTCTAAGATGTGGATCAACTGGTGAAGTGCTCTCATGAACGCTCCATCCACCTCTTCATTGACTCCCTCTTGTACGAAGACAAGCCAAGCCTGGCCTACCGCTGCAACACAAAGGAAACCTTTGAGAAGGGGCTGTGTCTGAGCTGCAGGAAGAACCGCTGCAACAATCTGGGCTATACAGTCAACAAAGTGAGAGCCAAGAGAAACAGCAAAATGTATTTGAAGACTCGCTCTCAAATGCCCTATAAAGGTAGGTGGCAGCCGTTTCATTGTGGAAAAGCGATTTTTGTTCATGCTGCGTTGTGTGGGAGGAGAATGATCTTGCTTCTTTGCGAACTGCGATCAGGAGACACTGAGCTATTGAAGATCTTTGAGTTTTTCCCATAAGGAGAGGAGGGCAAGGAAACTGATGTAACACAGTGTTAAGAGATCCAAAGGGAAAAAGTCCTATCTTGTCTAATGTAGTCAGTAACTCTGCTTGGAACAGTCTGACTCTCTGAATTTTTCCATCTCTTTCTTTTCCAAACTGTTGCTGGAAAAACTAAAAGCAAACCAAAGTGCGGCAAGTGACTTGCTCTGAGATGTGCAGGCATCAAACTCACACTCTATAGAGTAATGCCTGTGCCAAAGCCTGCCACTGCAAGACATACACTTTTTTTTTTTCTAATTGCCACAGTGGCTGGTCTGAAGAGGAAATTGCTGGAAAGAATCGGAAAGCTTTCAGCCAGGGAGGAACTGTTAAAGGTAGATGGCTAGCTAGGTCAGCCTAGCAGCATTAACAGTAACATATGAAGGACCCAAGTATGGTGTGCCACAAGCACTGAGTAAGGAGCAGCAAAAAGCTGCACTACTCCAGAAGTAAACCAAGGACAAGCGGTACTCCCCGTTTCTCTGGTGCTGCCAGTGTTGGAACCGTGGGCAGACTGGAATTTGTGGGTGTTTACAGTGCAGTGGTGATTCACTGAATCAGTTACAACAAACTTCACAGAGACTTTTTGCACAAGAAAGAACTACTCCTTTAAGTCTGGATGTGCAGGGTTAGCCCCAGCACTGAGACACAGGAACCTTCCCCATGAAACGACACCAAGCCAGCACTGAAGCCCCAGCAAACAATTTATATTGCCATTCCAATGCCAAGCGGTAAATAATCCTGAAGTATTCGATTCTGCCATCCTTGCTCCTGTTAAGTAATCCTTAACACAAGAGAGTCCCCTTGATATCTGTGGAACTACTCACATAACAAAGGGCTAGTGAGCTTGAGTGGCAGATCCACACGAGGGTTTTGCCAAGCTGTCAGATTTGCTAGTCTCTCTCTCTCTCTCTCTGTGCAGGCTGTTCTTAATGATGAATTTTCCTTTTCTGTTTCTTCCTCCACCCAGTCTTTCATTACCAGGTCAAGGTCCATTTTTTTGGAAAGGTGAATGTGACCAAGACAAATCAGCCATTCCTGGTCTCTTTGTATGGCACTGCCGATGAGAGCAAGAACATTGCTTTGATATTGTGAGTATCAACGGAAATCCAGACAAGCACAAGTACAACCCACTGCTCAGGCTATCTCCTGCTAGGCTTCAACCACAGAGGGTATGACTCTATTGCAGCCCAAACTAAAGAACCTGGCTCTCTAGCACAAGCAGTAGAGACTTATGCTTTGAGCTCTTGTGGTTCAAATCTGGCTCAGATAGCAGCTGTCAGCTGTGCAGTACTGAGGCTTAGCATATAGTCTCCATAAGGGCCACTTTGATCAGAGATTTGAAAAAGAAACGTCAGGTCAGGCTTGTGGCTCATCATAATCAAAAGTTCTCCAAGCCAAAGAAATTCAAGACCTTATTATGACATCAGTCTTCAAGCTCCCTGCACTATAATAGCTTGGATTTGCTCTTATGCAAGAGCGGTGCTCTTTTTCCTCCCCCATGGTGGAGTCTTAATGTTCTGTTCCCACTAAGTTAAAGGCAAAGACTTACCTGTATCTTAACATAGAGTTTTGTTGTCCAACATGGGTCTGCCACAAGCCGCACACATGGGGGTGCATAGGAGCTGACCAGCAACAGATTGACTCAGAGATGGGAGCTAGTGTGGGTTGTAAGGGCCTGAGCTGAAGTCAGTGGAAAGATGCCCATTAACTACAGAACACGTGGAATCAGGCCCAAAGTGAGACAGAGCACGCTTGCCTATCTCCGAAAATACACAAAGGCTTACTCACAGATTGTAACTTATTTTTTTCCACAGACCTGAAATTTCCACGAACAAGACCTACTCCGCCCTGGTTTACACCGAGATCAATATTGGAGATCTCCTCATGCTGACACTGCAGTGGGAGAAGGAATCCATTTTCAGCTGGTCGGACTGGTGGACCTCCTATGCTTTTGACATCCAGAGGGTCAGAGTGAAGGCAGGAGAAACGCAGAAAAAGTAATTACAGTAAAAATTGAATATTGGATTTAATTGCCATGTGTCAGGACTCTCAAGATACCTGGTGGGAGTGGAAAGAGATTAGGAGCATTTATTTGAATAAAAGCCAGGAGTCAGAGTCACAGTTACACGCTGTTTGTTTGTTTGTGCTGCTCTAGTGATGCAAAGAGTTATCAACCTGGCTCAAGCAGCTAATTAGGTTAGGTTTACAGATGTTTCACATCACTGTAACAGCTAGAGCATCTCAGTGATTCTGGTCCCATAAATTGCACTAAGCACTATTCAGCCATGCACTTAAGTATGTGGCTAACATTAAGGATATGAGTAATCATATGGACTTCAGTGGAACTATTCATGTGCTTAACAATCTTGCTGAATCAGCGACTTTGATGGTATTTGCAGACCAGCTCGCCTGCCTCCTTCTGAGCATTTGTGTAAATAACACTTTTTCATCACAAAGAATGTTCATGAGAAGGGAGGGACTCCTGAACACCCTTCCACATTTGTATTCCCACAGGAAATGTGTGTGTGGCCATCTTGGAAACTCTTTATTCGCTTGGGAATCCTCCGATCAGGAGGGCAGCAACTACAGCATGTGACTTTGTTGTGAATGAATACCGCATACCAAGCAGCACTCATGAGTAGTTCAGAAGCAGAAATGCATTCACATAAACCAAATTTTGAACAGTGACCATATTCATAAAGCTCGAAATCTGTTGGCAGAAAATCTGAACTGAAAAAGGGACTTAAATCTGACCAATTGTTTGTAGTGTAATACATCCAGCTCTGAATTTGGTACAGTAGTAAGTTTTCCAAAATACACAGTAATGAGAGCTGGACAAATATGGAAAAAATAATCAAGTAACTTTGGCCATTAAAAGCAGCTGCTGGGTTTGGGTGAAACTGGCAACATACTTCATTCACAAAGTTTCAGGGGAGCAAGATTTTTAACCAAGAATGTTCAGAGAATGCAAAGTCACATGAATATTCATATGTGTAAACTCCTAGGCCAGAATTTGCACAGGAAGTGAGGTTCTTACAGCCATTTAAAAAACATGTCATTAATCACAAAGGGTGAAATTCTGTGGAGAGGGCCTGCAAAAAGTCCAGTTTACCTCCTATACATGCAGAAATAAATTTGGGAAAGAAGTGCTTTCCTGAATCAGGTCCCAAGGGCCTGATTGCTCAGCACCTTGCACTGTGACCCTTTAGGAGTTGAGGTCATTTAGCACTTCGCAGAGTTGGGCCAATAAATGACACAATTTGGCTGCATGCAGTTTTCACTCCAAGTGGAGTAGCCATTTGTCCATAACAGTGCATTGAAACAAGTCAGTGTCTTTTTAAAATCTCTTACCAATGAAGTTTCATTGTACTTAAGTTCTCTAGAAACTGCCTGTGCTGTTTGAGATTGTACAGAATTTTTATAAATGACATTACTGGAATGTTTAAAAACAAATATTGGTCTTATTTTTCACATAGGATATCTAATGTTATTTTTAGCACCGTGTAAATAGATTTTTTTTGGTTTGTTGGCATTTTAAAAAAAATTTAGTTTGGACAAAAATGTTTTGTCTTGGTAAAATAGTTTGTTTAGACTTTTAGATGTTTTTGGATTAAGTAAAATTTAAAGGAAATTTTGAAATGGAAAGTCCATTGCAAACTGAAATTTAAACATTTTGTTTAAGAAAGTGTCAAAACAAATTTTTCAATTTTTGAAGGGCGGTGGATAGAGGGGAGAGCAGGGTTGAAACTAAAAACTTGGCAAAATTGGCACAAATTGGTGAAATGTTTCAGTGTTGCCAAACCGACCGTACTTTTTTTGGCTGAAAAAATTTTCAGCTGAAAAATTTCTCCAAGCTCTAGCCATTCCTTAACCAATTGCTCATGCATTTAAGAAACAAATGATCCCATCCTTGACAAAGGCACACTGTTTCTGGGCATTGGTTGCATTTTAAGAGCTAAAATGGTTGTCCCTGCTCAGCTGTGTGAAAACTCTTATGTTTGATCTGCAGGATGGTGTTCTGCTCTCGTGATGGGATCTCTCACCTCACAAAAGGGAAGGAGGCTGTGGTATTTGTGAAATGCACTGCTAAGCCCAACAATACAGACACAGGGTAAGAGCTCTACTGCAACATATGATGCCACACAGACAAATCAATGAATGTAGAACATTGTTTTAAGGATGTTCTCAGTATTGGCTGAAACCAGGCAGTGCTGAAAGTCTTCATAGACTCAATCATAGACTTCTAGACTTTAAGGTTAGAAGGGACCATTATGATCATCTAGTCTGACCTCCTGCACAATGCAGGTCACAGACTCTCACCCACCCACTCCTTTATCAAACCTGTGTCTGAGCCACTGAAGTCCTCAGATCATGGTTTAAAGACTTCAAGGTGCAGAGAATCCTCCAGCAAGTGATCTGTGCCCCACGCTGCAGAGGAAGACGAAAATCCCCCAGCGTTTCTGCCAATCTTCCCTGGAGGAAAATTCCTTTCCGACCCCAGATACGGCAATCAGCTAAACCCTGAGCATGTGGGCAAGACTCACCAGCCGGACACCCAGGAAAGCATTCTCTGTAGTAACCTCAGATCGCACCCCATCTAACATCCCATCACAGGCCATTGGGCATAATTACCGCTAGTAGTCAAAGACCAAGTAATTGCCAAAATTAGGCTATCCATTATACCATCCCCTTCATAAACTTATCAAGCTTAGTCTTGAAGCCAGATATGTCTTTTGCCCCCACTACTCCCCTTGGAAGGCTGTTCCAGAACTTCACTCCTTTAATGGTAAGAAACCTTCGTCTAATTTCAAGTCTAAACTTCCTGATGGCTGTTTATATCCATTTTGTTCTTGTGTCTACATTGGTACTGAGCTTAAATAATCTCTCCCCCTCCCTGATATTTATTCCTCTGATATATTTATAGAGCATTCATATCCCCCCTCAACCTTCTTTTGGTTAGGCTAAACAAGCCAAGCTCTTTGAGTCTCCTTTCATATGACAGGTTTTCCATTCCTCGGATCATCTTAGTGGCCCTTCCCTGATTCAGTTTGAATTCATCCTTCTTAAACATGGGAGACCAGAACTGCACACAATATTCCAGATGAGGTCTCACCAGTGCCTTGTATAACAGTACTAACACCTCCTTATCTCTAGTGGAAATATCTCACCTGATGCATCCCAAGACCACATTAGCTTTTTTCACAGCCTGTGGAGATCCGTCTCCACCTCTGTTACTTCCAACTGATGCCTCCCCAGCTTATAACAATAGTTCTTGTTATTAATCCCTAAATGCATGACCTTACACTTTTCACTATTACAGTTCGTCCTATTACGATTACTCCAGTTTACAAGGTCATCCAGATCTTCCTGTATGATATCCTGGTCCTTCTCTGTGTTAACAATACCTCCCAGCTTTGTGTCATCCGCAAACTTTATTAGCACATTCCCGCTTTTTGTGCCAAGGTCAGTAATAAAAAGATTAAATAAGATTGGTCCCAAAACCAATCCCTGAGGAACTCCACTAGTAACCTCCCTCCAGCCTGACAATTCACCTTTTAGTACGATCCATTGTAGTCTCCCCTTTAACCAGTTCCTTATCCACCTTTCAGTTTTCATATTGATCCCCATCTTTTCCAATTTAGCTAATAATTCCCCATGTGGAACCATATCAGATGCCTTACTGAAATCAAGGTAAATTAGATCCACTGCATTTCCTTTGTCTAAAAAATCTGTTACCTTCTCAAAGAAGGAGATCAGGTTGGTTTGGCACAATCTACCTTTTGTAAAACCATGTTGTATTTTGTCCCAATTACCTTTGATCTCAATGTCCTTTACTATTTTTTCCTTCAGAATTTTTTCCAAGGCTTTGCATACTGCAGATGTCAAACTGACAGGCCTGTAGTTGCCCAGATCACCTTTTTTCCCCTTTCTTAAAGATAGGAACTATGTTAGCAATTCTTCAGTCATATGGTACAACCCCTGAGTTTACAGATTCATTAAAAATGCTTGCTAATAGGCTTGCAATTTAGTGTGCCAGTTCCTTTAATATTCTTGGATGAACATTATCTGGGCCCCTTGATTTTGTCCCATTAAGCTGTTCGAGTTTGGCTTCTACCTCGGATGTGGTAATATCTACCTCCATATCCTCATTCCCATTTGTCATCCTACCATTATCCCTAAGCTCCTCATTAGCCTCATTAAAGACTGAGGCAAACTATTTGTTTAGATATTGGGCCATGCCTAGGTTATCCTTAACCTCCATTCCAACCTCAGTGTTTAGCAGTCCCACTTCTTCTTTCTTTGTTTTCTTCTTATTTATATGGCTATAGAACCTTTTACTGTTGGTTTTAATTCCCTTTGCAAGGAAAAATTCTACATAGCTTTTGGCCTTTCTAACTTTATCCCTACATGTTCTGACCTCAATAAGGTAGCTTTCTTGTGAGAAAACAGTCTCATGAGATTGCCACATTGACTTCCATGGTAATGCTGGTCAGTGCTAGGTGAGCTTTGGGAAGCGTCTGAACTTTTCCAAGGTTATCAAAACTCAAGTGACTGAATATTTGGTCCTGGTTCTCTGCTACCCTGTATAGTCATAGACCCCTGTGCAAAGGGAGAGCACAAGAGGTGTAAAGCCCTACCATGCTTTGCACATGAGGGGCCAAGTAGGATATAAAGTGATACCTTCTAACTCAGCAGGAAACAAGCACACTCTTGTCTTCAGGACCATTTGTGGTTTCTTTTAAAACATGTCCATCTTCATTTGGGCTTTACAGCTAGGTTTCAGACTGTCAGTGGTGGGTAGTATTTGATACAGTAGCTATTTTTAGGTCTCATGGATGCACCTGCCTATTTAGGTCTCAGTTCTCCATAGTGGTGCACTAGGCCCTCACTCCACGGCTAAGTCCCATTGAAGTCAATGTGAACTGTTGGCGCTCAGCACTTCTATAAAAATCAGGTGTGTGTAATAATTAGTGACCAACAGCCATCAAAGAGTTGAGCAGCTAACTTATTGTCACACAAAACAATTGTTTAGACTTTGAAAAAATCCCACAAATAAAGTTAATATAGGTTATAAACTTCTCCTATTTCTCTTTTAGAGACCAGTCAAGACCTTAAAGAAAGATCAGCTCGTGAATTTTCTGAAGAATGAAGTGGATGAAACATTTCTGCTTTGGATGGAAAAATAATCCCCCTTATGTCGGATGCTGAGAACTGAATGTATTGAAATATTTAGCAGCTGTAATACTGCTGGCCTTTTCGTCTGCTATTCCTAGTTATTCTAGTAGACTCTTTCTTTTGTACAGAGTCTCAGAACGCACAAAGTGGTTACTTAACTATAAAGAACATATTAGCCAAGTAGTTTAAAGTACATCTACAAAAAGTATAACGTCTTGATTACCGGGAAGAATTAAGAGTTATTTTGCCTCAAAATACCACCTTGTAACAAGGTTTCTTGATATAATGTACTGTATAGCAAATTCTTAGTATTTATTGAAAAGTCTAATTTCTGGGCCTGTATTTTGGCTTTTTAAACTTGATTTGTTACTTTTAAAGATTTTTCTAAAACTGGACAGATGTCTGTTTTTGTGGTTGGGCAACATCCATTCAGCTAATTAATGAGTTTAAAGACCCTTCGCTGACCGTCGCTCAAGGTGGTCAAATATGTATTTAGCATTCAGGAAAGCATACACCTGCTCTTGCTAAGGCTGGTACTCAAAAGATGCCCAGGCCTGAATGAATATGGAAAGAGAAAATTCTGGATAATAATGCATTGCACTTGAGGTAAACTCCAGTGCTATGAGTACTGATTTATCCTTAAGTATGACCTGTTAATCTATACTCTGTTAAATAGTTCATCCTGCAATAAATTTCCAATCATAGGAGATGCTAGCATTTTCATTGTCCTATGATGATATTTTAACATTAATGGGTAACATCTTTTTCAAATAAAGCCATCTAAACTCTGACATCGCTCTAGGTTAGGGGCTTCAAAAGAAGTAACAAACTGAAAACTGCAGAAACTTATTTTCATCACCTGTTTACAACACCAATGCAAAATGAGGTGAAAACCGGACCATTCTGCTCTGACCCTGGAGTTTCAGTCATTCGAGCCACAGCTGTTCTAGCCTTGTGTTCTCCTGTATTTTCCAGACATGAAAATGGACAGGCTGCATGATCATCCTTCTCTTTGCTGATATTCGTGTTTCCAAAGACTACTCTCTATTTATTTCTTGCCTATGACATAGAGGTAGAAGCTGTGAGCTGCAAGATGGTCTGAAATGTCACATATTTCAGTAAGGTGCAGGATCTAGGCCATTCAAGGAGCCTGAGTGTATTGTTCACAAAACACAGTGCTCTGAGATCACTTGAATTAAAAGTGCCACAAACAAACACACAAGTACTGTAAAACTGAAGGGTTGGGGTTTTTTATAATAAATAATGTATATTTATTCAAATGCCATGAAAAGTTCAGTAGCCTTCTTCTATTAAACCATAAATCAAAAATTGGGGAGGAAATACGAGTTAGAATATGATTACAGAGCCATTTTTCGTAATCCTTGCATTTATTACAAAGCATATGGTGAAGGTGGCATTTGTGCTAAGTCTTCCAGAACAAAAAAACGACACCTATCTTTATGTTATTTTTCAATCGACATACCATTAGCGGATCAGGTGAACAAAGAGCTAACCCAGTGCAATATGTTGGAATGCCAACAGCTCAAAAGGTGCTAAAAATGTGATGTCTTAACCCAATGAATTATAGCTGAGAGAGGTGTTCCGTGAGTATTGGAGCATATCACTCAAGACCTCTAAAAGTGATAAAACAAAGTGATTCATGTTTCCAGCTGACATTGCTTTTACTTGCATTTTCCTGAAAGATGTGAGGACATGTATACTTTTAATACAGGATCTAATGAAACACCTACAGCACTTGAAGGCCCAATGGTGAAAGGTCTCTACATGTGGACACATGATTTAGCTTGAAATGTTATTTATTACCTGTAAATATATATATTTTTATGTGTATAAAGGTAGTTTGTATTTATTGCTGAGATTATCAAGACTAACTCCATTTATTCAGTTGTGTGCTATTAATCCTGTATATAGCTTTCAAAAAGCTACTTAACCATGCTTACGAAATAATGCACTGTAATATGCATTTTCTAAAGAAAGCATCTCAATTTTGTACAGAATGGAAACCTAAGGTTTTAATAAAATTGTCAAATTAATTCCCTAGTTAGACTAGTTTTGTTTTTCAGAAATAAGCATTGAATATTAGTGGTATTTTAAAACTGACACAATTTGCTGGACTCTGGGAACAGGTAGAGGGAGACATTTTCAAAAGCGACTAGTGATTGTCAGTGCTTTTAATTTTGGTTGTCCTGTCTGAGATGCCTTAAAGGAGCCAGATTTTAAGGAAATGGCAGAAAAAAATCAGACCCTTCTAAGATACTTCAAGGTGGACACCCCCAAATCAAGCCACCTCAAATTACTAGCCACTCCTGAAAATCTTGGCCCAAAGGAAAAAAGAGGCATAATACTTGCCATGAGAGGCATAATACTTGCTGCAGCACCAGTGTTGATGCCCTGGTCTGTTAATGTGCTCTGATTGGCCTCCAGAAGTGTCCCACAATGCCTGTTCTAGCCACTCTGGTCATCAATTTGACCTCTACTGCCCTGCCCTCAGGTGACCAACCTTCAGACGCGCCCTTTAAATTCTCTGGGAATTTTGAAAATCCCCTTCCTGTTTGCTCAGCCAGGTGTGGAGTGTTCTCAGTGCATCTTTCCAGGTGACCATGCCTTCACCCACCAGGCGATCCCCAGTATGGATCAATGGCGAGGTGCTGGACCTCATCAGTGGGGAGGAAGCTGTTCAGTCCCAGCTGCGCTCCAGCCATAGGAATTACAATACCTTTGGGCAGATATAAAGGGCCATGATAGAAAGGGGCCATGACCAGGAAGCAGTGCAGGGTTAAAGTGAAGGAGCTGCAGAATGCCTACGATAAAGCACGAGAGGCAAACTGCCTCTCCAGTGCTGCCCCCACACCCTGCTGTTTCTACAAAGAGCTGGACACAATACTTGGGTGCGACCCCACCTCCACTCTAAAGAGCACCATGGACACTTCAGAGGCCATGCCAGCCCAGAGTGCAACAAGGCAGGAGGAGGAAAGTGGGAGCGAGGGTGCTGAGGAGAAGGGGGGCCCAGAGCCAGAGGACAGCCCGGCATCCCTAGATGCATGCAGCCAGGAGTTGTTCTCAAGCCAGGCGGAAGGAAGCCAGTCGCAGCAGACGGTGCTTGTGGAAGAACAAACAGCAGAGGAGGTGCCCAGTAAGCGGCTTTTATTTTGGGAAGGGAGTTGTTGGGTGCGGGCTGTTGGGGTGAGGAGGGTTGCAGAAAGAAAGGTTAGGGCTCCATACATGCCTAGATGCGGAATGGGACGTTGATGTGCTCTCACGCATTGTGGTAATCGGCCTCAGTGATCTCATTGAAGGTCTCAGGCAGAAGCTGGGCAATCTGCTTGCGCAGGTCCCTTGGCAGAGCTGCTGTGCTCCTTGTCCCAGTCAGGCTAACATGTCCGCACCACTGTGCCATGACAGACGGGGGGGACCATTGCTGCACACAGGAAAGCGCATATGGGCCAGGGCAGAAGCCACATTGTTGCAGAAGACCCTTCCTTGCTTCCCAGGTCACCCACAGCAGTGAGATACCTTCCAGGACGAACCAATCTTGTAGAAAATGTGGGGACAGTGTTGAGTATAGGGGCTGCCTGCAGCTATTGGCTCTCCCCAAGGCATAGGACCCCAGAGGACAGTACAACCCAGGAACAATCAGTCTTCCCCATCCCTGTGGTTACTCACCATTTTGGGGCTCTTGTGGGTTATATGCACTTTCCTTGAGACAGGCTGTTTGTACTATTGTGTGCACTGTGCATGTCTTTAAATTCAGCTGAATCATTGCTCGGCCTGGTGTGAACAATGCTGCCTCTGTTAAGTGTTGCATTTTAGCTTTACAGACAAAACCTTGAGATCCCAGCTGTCTTTGTTATCAACGGCCAAAAGGCTGCAAAGACTCAGGAAGCTTTCACAAAGAAGCAAGGAGGACCTTCTGCATGGAGTCATGCAGCTGTCCCTTACTGAAAATCAAAAAGTACAAGAGTGGCAGGAGACTGAAAGGAGGCTCCACCAGCAGAATGCGGATCACTAGCAGCAAACCATGGAGCGGCTGCTAAGCATCATGGAGCACCAAGCAGACTCGATGCAGGTGCTCATAGCACTGCATATGGAGCAGATCCGCACCCGCACCCACACCCGCAGCTCTTGTCCCAAAACTCTTTCCTTTGTGCCTCCTTGTCACTGCCAACCCACTACCCAACATCTGATTTCTTATCACCACCATCTGCCTCCAACACCTGTAGCTTCACCACCCAGCCCTGCAAACTATGACACTTACCCACTGCACTCAACCCCCATTACCATGCATTTTAGCCAGCCTGAAGTGCCGCACTCATTGTGAGGCACTCCAGCCAGGAAGGCTGAATATGATAACAGGACATACACAAATCTGTGATTGTCCCATTCCCCACCCTGCCGCCTTCCCTCCTCCCACACAAAAGTAGCATTCCACGTTGATGAGCATGCCCATGAATGCCACAAGCAATCTCGTGTTGTCTGCGTTACATGAGTCGACATCATCGGACTCCTTACTGTCACTTTGTAGCATAAAGAGTAACTTGACTGTAATTCGTGACGTGCTGGCGAGACCCATCAGTGTATTCCTCAGCACAGATGTGTCATGCCACGTGTATTTCTCCAGCAGTTGTGTTTCTTTTAAATAAATGATTTTTTTGGTTTTGGAAACATTCTTTATTGCATTAAGTAAAAGATAGCATAGCCCAGGAAAGCAACAGGCACTACTAGTCAATGTATCATATGTAGCAAACACAGATGCCTACTAGCATTGGAACCACGGCACTTCACTCCCATGCAGGGCACCAAACATTACTGGTGGCTTTTGGCATCAAATTGCTCCCTCAAGGCATGCCTAATCCTTACAGCCTGGGCCCCTGTAATAGCCCTAATCTCTGGTTGTTCAAATTCAGTCTCCAGGCGTTGAATCTCTGAGGTCCATGCCTGAGTGAAGCTTTCACTCTACCCTTCACAAATGTTATGGAGGGTACAGCACATGGCTATAACCGTGGGGATGTTGTCATCAGCCAGGTCCAGCTTCCCATACAAACAGCACCAACGGCCTTTTAAACAGTCAAAAGCACACTCAACAGTCATTCTGCACCGACTCAGCCTGTTGTTGAACTGCTCCTTGCTGCTGTCAAGTCTCCCTGTGTAGGGTTTCATGAGCCATGGCATGAAAGGGCAAGCGAGGTCTCCTAGGGTCACAATGGGCATTTTGACTTCCCCTATGGTGATCTTCGGGTCTGGGAAGAAAGTTCCAGCTTTCAGCTTCCTGAACAGGCCTGTGTTCTGAAAGATGTGTGCGCCATGCACCTTTCCAGACCAGCCTGTGTTAATGTCGGTGAAATGCCTATGGTGATCCACAAGTGCCCGGAGAACCATAGAGAAATACTCCTTCCAATCTATGTATTCGGAGGCTAAGTGGGCTGGTGCCAGAATTGGAATATGCATCCCATCTATCGCCCCTCCGCAGTTAGGGAAACCCATTTGTGCAAAGCCATCCACAATGTCACGCATGTTGCCCAGAGTCATGGATCTTCTAAGCAGGATACGATTAATGGCCCTGCAAACTTGCATCAACACGATTCTAACGGTCAACTTTCCCACTCCAAACTGGTTAGCGACCGATCGGTAGCTGTCTGGAGTTGCTAGCTTCCAGATTGCAATAGCCACCCACTTCTCCACCAGCAGGGCACCTCTCAATCTTATGTCCTTTTGCTTCAGGGTGGGGGCGAACTCATCACACAATCCGATGAAAGTGGCTTTCCTCATCCGAAAGTTCTGCAGCCACTGTTCATCATCCCAGACTTGCATGACAATGTGATCCCAACACTCAGTGCTTGTTTCCAGAGCCCAGAAGTAGCATTCCACGTTGGTGAGCATACCCATGAATGTCACAAGCAATCTTATGTCGTCTGCATTATGTGAGTCAGCATCGTCGGACTCCTCACTGTCACTTTGTAGCATAAAGAGTAACTTGACTGTAATTCGTGACGTGCTGGCGAGACCCATCAGCATATTTCTCAGCAGTTTGGGATCCATTCCTAGAGACCAAAAGAGAGCCAGAGCCAGGGACAGCTCTAGGTATTTTGTATCAGAGGAGTAGCCGTGTTAATCTGGATCTGTAAAAGCAGCAAAGAATCCTGTGGCACCTTATAGACTAACAGACGTTTTGAAGCATGAGCTTTCGTGGGTGAATACTCACTTTGTTGGATGCATGTCATCCGACGAAGTGGGTATTCACCCATGAAAGCTCATGCTCCAAAACATCTGTTAGTCTATAAGGTGCCACAGGAGCCTTTGCTGCTCTTTCAGGTATTTTGCCGCCCCAAGCATGGCAGGCAGGCTGCCTTCAGCGACTTGCCTCTGGGAGGTCCTTGGTCCCACGGATTCGGCGGCACACCTGCAGGAGGTCCGCCGAAGCCGCGGGACCAGCGGACCCTCCGCAGGCATGCCGCCAAAGGCAGCCTGCCTGCCGCCCCCACAGCAACCGGCAGAGTGCCACCCGTGGCTTGCCACCCCAGGCACACGCTTGGCGTGCTGGTGTCTGGAGCCATCCTTGGACAGAGCACGCAGTACGAAAACCATTGAAAGATGGTGCCAATTGTTGATGGAAGCAGAGGGATTACTGGGATGCGAAGCAATGCATCACGGACCATTGGGACAGGATGCAGGATGCCCTGTACCCTTCCTCCTCCTTCTCACAAGAAACAGTGCCAGAATGGGAAGAGGTACTCTATGGGATAGCTCAGTGGTTTGAGCAGTGGCCTGCTAAATCCAGGGTTGTGAGCTCTATCCTTGAGGGGGCTACTTAGGGATCTGGGGCAAAATCAGTACTCAGTCCTGCTAGTGAAGGCAAGGGACAAGACTTGATGACCTTTCAGGGTCCCTTCCAGTTCTATGAGATAGGTAATATCTCCATATATATATATATATGTTTGCCACAAATATGGCCACACTCATGCTCTTGCAGCTGACAGCATGAACACACAGCAGCGCTTTCCCTGCTGCAGTCTCCAAGGGCTGGTTTAACATCTGCAAGTGTAGCCAAACCCTCTGTGAATAGTTTCAGCCACATGCACAAGGGGAAAAAAAATCAAAAGTTGAAATCAATGTCAACTTTCCACTTTGAAACAATATTTCATTCTGAAATTTAGCTAGAGTTGTTTTACAAAATTAAGGGCAAAAATCCCCTGAAAATATGACAACTCTCCACAACAAAACTTCAAGTCGAGCAAAATGTTTTGTTCAAACCAAAATTATATATATTTTTTCACTTTGGCCAGTGAAGTGAAAAAACAATAATTCTCTCAGCTCTAGATGGATGGTCAGAGGCATAAATTCAGGAACCAGTTCTGGAGTCCTGAGATGAGCCATAAGAGAGGTTTGGTTTGAGGGATGGGATAAAGCTGACCTCACGCTTATTGTAGCTGACCCAGTTCTCCTTTCTTTATATGGGAGAGGCTGCATTGGCTATTCTTATCTAACTTTTGCCATTTCATAGCAAAGTTACAGCAGGGCACGTCTCCCTAATCATAGAATCATAGACGATTAGGGTTGGAAGAGACCTCAGGATGTCATCTAGTCCAACCCCCTCCTCAAAGCACGACCAACCCCAAGTAATCCCACAGCAATGCTTATCTGACCCTGTAATGCTCTCCAGAATGTCGCAAGAAGGAAAGGAGACATGAGATTTCCAAAGAAAAGGGTGGAAGGGAAGATGAGAGAGGGTGGGTCAGCTGGGGAAGTGAAATGGGAGGTAGAGGAGGGGCAGGAGTATTTGATGTGAATATAGGATGCAAGAGGAAGTGGTGACCTCAACATTTTTGTTATAGTCCCTCTGTTGGATGTTTGTTTTTCCACCAGCGCTAAGAGAATCTCACAAAATAAGAGCCGGGGATATTCTCCTGGCCATGTGTCGTACTTCTGCCCCTCCCTCGCCCATTGAAGGAACTCAGCTGCCAGCTTTCACTATAATTATATGAAGTCTCACAATATTTGGTCTTAAAGCACCCAGGTCCTGGAATCATGGATTAAGTGAGGCCCTGATACCAAAATAAGTATGTAGCCCTCAGTGTTGCAGAGAAAAGCTCAACGTGGCACTGACAGACTTAAAATCCCAGACCCACGATTTTTAAAAAATGCACAATTTTAAGCCAATTTCATGAATTTTTTAGGTTCTCACTCTTGATTTCTGAATGTTTTGGACAGACAATACTGAGAATTGAAATACCAGGAAAACCACAGGGCCAAATTCTGCCCTCTGATCCTATCCCTCTAGCATCTGAGCACTTCACTGTAGCACTAGTGGAAATGAATTTCAACCAACCTGGAGCAATAGTAGACAAGGTCTTATGGAGAGACCAATTAGAAAGAAAGGGAGTCAAAGGGGGCTGGCAGTTCCTAAAAGCTATAATACTAGAAGCTCAAAAATCAAGCTATTCCAATGCAGAAGAAAGATAAGAGCCACCATAGGAGACCAATAGGGCTGCACAAGGAGCTTTTTAGCTATCTAAAACCCAAAAGGGATACATGCAGGAAATGGAAGGAGGGGTATGTCACTAAGGAAATATACATGGGAACAACATGAGAGCGCAGGGACAAAGTAAGGAAAGTCAAGGCAAGGAATGAGTTACAACTGGCAAGAAATGTTAAGAGACCACAAGAAGGGGTTCTACAAATATGTCAGACAAAAAAGAAAGATCAAGGATGGTGTGGGCCCTGCTGCTCAATGGAGAAGATGAGCTGACAATGAAAGATAAGAAGGCAGAGCTGCTCAATGCCTACTTTGCTTCAGTCTATTCACAAAAAATAACATGTGACCAGATGACTAGTGTCTAGTCACTTTATTTTTAATAAAAAGAAAGACAGAAGAATAAAGATTAAATAAAATAGTTATGCTTTTACATTTTAAATAGAGACATCTATCTGAGGCTTTAGATGCCCTATCATTAATTAACTGAACTAAACCTCATCAACATTAAAAATCATCACTGCTGCAGGAACTCAGCCTGCCACCTACATCTTCACCCTCTAGGAAGCACACCCATAGCCCTCCTCCCCGAACCCTCCAAACAGATACCTTTTGCAGCACGCCCAGAAAGTCACAAATAAATCAAGGCGGGATTGGAGTTCACAAGACGCACAAAGGGAACATGGGAATGGGAAGTGGCAGGGGAGGGAGAATGACTTTTGGCAGGATGTAGTTCAGCAATGCTCTCAAGAACATGCTTAACTTTTAGAACGTGCGTCTCACTATTCAGCAAAGTTCACTTCCCTGAACGGAGGCCTTAGTGCTTTCAAAGTTAACCCAGCTAGAACAATGTGTACAAATCAGGAAAGTAGATGCTCCAGGACTGGACACAAACTGTATCATCACCTTTAGATAATATCATTCAAAAGTCATTCGGGTCACATCAACTCTGTGTTCTTAGTCACAGGAACATCTCATGTAACATGCAATTGTAACTTGACACCTTTTTCTTCCTTTACTCAGATTGACTCTGGATCTCATAGACTCATAGACTCTAGAACTGGAAGGGACCTCGAGAGGTCATCGAGTCCAGTCCCCTGCCCTCATGGCAGGACCAAATACTGTCTAGACCATCCCTGATAGACATTTATCTAACCTACTCTTAAATATCTCCAGAGATGGAGATTCCACAACTTCCCTAGGCAATTTATTCCAGTGTTTAACTACCCTGACAGTTAGGAACTTTTTCCTAATGTCCAACCTAAATCTCCCTTGCTGCAGTTTAAGCCCATTGCTTCTTGTTCTATCATTGGAGGCTAAGGTGAACAAGTTTTCTCCCACATCCTGATGACACCCTTTTAGATACCTGAAAACTGCTATCATGTCCCCTCTCAGTCTTCTCTTTTCCAAACTAAACAAACCCAATTCCTTCAGCCTTCCTTCATAGGTCATGTTCTCAAGACCTTTAATCATTCTTGTTGCTCTTCTCTGGACCCTCTCCAATTTCTCCACATCTTTCTTGAAATGCGATGCCCAGAACTGGACACAATACTCCAGTTGAGGCCTAACCAGCGCAGAGTAAAGCGGAAGAATTACTTCTCGTGTCTTGTTTACAACACACCTGTTAATGCAATTATTATCACTAGGGCCCTACCAAATTCACAATCCATTTTGGTTAATTTCATGGACATAGGATTTAAATAATAACATATTTCACAATTTCAGATATAAGCTTTATACATGTAAGCAGAGTCCCAGTATGAGCTCTACCCTGACATCTGGTGGTGAATTGTGATGAGTGTGGAAAAGAACTTCAGGGACTGATCTTGTTTGCGTAGGCACACCCACCCTGCCTAGCATAAGCGCACAGCAGCCCAAAATTGTCACTTTGGCAGCTGTGGGATCCCCAGTTTCTCTGTCATTGGGGCAGGAGGAATAAAGTGTTGTTACCCTAATTATGTGAATCAAGGACAATAAAACTGTTTTATGACAGAGTGTCTCACCATCAAGTAAGTAGCACTTGCTAGACAAGGGACATGGGTTCCAAAACCTGGTGAATTGAGAAAGGTTGGGGGGCAGGTAGGTGCATGTAATGCCCTCCCATGCACCCCTTGCCAGCTTTAAACACCAATTGCACTTTCTCCATTGTTAAATAATAGTGCTAATTTTGATTCTGTTAGGACTCTAATTACAGACTGCTGTGATGAATTCATTTTGGGCTAATAGGGGGACCAGCACTGGGGCTTCCCTACTACAAACAAAAATCTCTAAAAGCTAAAATCACTGAGTGCTGTATTAACTAGAGGGGGAGCCTAGAGATATATTGTTAAGTGGTCGGCAAAGTGGAGCAGTTTGTGGAACAGTTGAAGCAGCCCATGGGATGGTGAGTGAAGTGGAGCACTTTGCGGGAACGGCTGGAGGAGCGGAGCAGCTGGTAGAACGGAGCAGTTCGTGGTGAAGGCAGAAGCAGAACCCCATAGAGAGGCGGGGCAGTCGGCCTCGGACCATGTAAGGTGCCCATGTGCCCCTTTCTTCCCCCCCATTTCCACCCAGCTGAAGAGGGTGAGGAGTAGACCTCTGCAAATGAACTTTTGAACTCTGGGGCTGCACTGATCAGGAACAGAGACTTTTGGATTGTTGGATTTTTGGGTTGCTGGACTCAAAAGACCTTTGGGGTGATCTTTTGGGTGGTTGGACTTAAGACCCTGAGGGCAAAAGGACACTGCCAACTTACTTGGGGGTGGGTCTTTGGCTCATGGTTTGTGTTATGAATCCTGTTTGTGGTGTTTCCCCAACATAATGCCACATTGTTCCCCTCCTTTATTAAAAGGATTTTGCTACACTCAGACTCCGTGCTTGCGAGAGGGGAAGTATTGCCTCCTAGAGGTGCCCGGGGGGTGGTATGTAATTGTCTCAGGTCACTGGGTGGGTGCTCAAGCTGGTTTTGTATTGCATTATTGAAACGGAACCCCTGGATACTGAACCCGGCCCTTGTTGCTGCCAACTCAAATGGGCAGAAGGGTTACATACAGAGTAAAACGAACTTATTTGGGGTTTGGATCCCACTGGGAACTGGGTGTCTGGGTGCTAGAGACAGGAGCACTTTCTAGGCTGTTTTCAGTTAAGTCTGAAGTTTTTGGGGGATGTGGTTCAGACCCTGGGTCTGTGTTGGAGCAGCCTGGTGTTTCTGGTTCAACAAGGCAGGGTTCTGAAGTCCTAACCTGCCAGGGAACATGGGCTTAGAAGTAGTTTCAACACATCAGGTGACAGTCCCAAGGGGTCTCTGTGACCCAACCCGTCATACCCCTTTCACTAAAATGTCAAGGTTCATGAACCCCCTCCTAAAAAATGAATATTTCCAGGGATTTTCTCCTTTACTTGAGTATAAATTATAAAATCAATGATCTTGGAAATACAAAATTTGTTTTTATGACATGCTTATTCAACACTATTTATTAATTATTTTTTATCATTTTTATTATTTTTTATCATTTTTATTATTTATTATTATTTTTATTACATTATGAAAACAGCAACACTCTTCCCAGATCTCACTTTCATAGCTTGTATCACTTTGAATAAGCCTGTTATAAGACAAGGCTCCAAAGTTTCATCAAGGACTATCAGATGTGAAACAGCATGAAGGTATTTAAGAAGCCAACTCAAAGAGTTCCTCTTACACAAGCATTCAGGTCTTGAGCAGTCCAGGCACAACGTATGTTACAACGAAGCTTACACTTGTTCTTCATAACAAGTTTAAAAACAACACTAGCAGCCTAAAGCGACAAAGAGTCCTGTGGCACCTTAAAGACTGAGGGTATGGTTACACTTGCTGCTGTACAGCACTGGGAGTTAAACCTGTCTTCGTACAGCTGAGTAGGGAAAGCGCTGCAGTCTGTCCACACTGACAGCTACCAGCGCACTGTCATGGCCACATCTGCAGCATCTGCAGCGGCACTGGGAGCGGTGCATTATGGGCAGCTATCCCAGCGTTCAAGTGGCTGCAACGCGCTTTTCAAAAGGGGAGGGTGGAGTGTGACAGGGAGAGTGGGGGGGAGAGACAGTGGATTTTTGGAGCCGACACTCTGTCAGCAGCTGCCTTGCAAGTTCCGACCCGCTCACTGAAAGCAAATAGCCCTCTTTGTTTTTTTCCTCACAGACCAGATAAGCAGCCTCCCCAAAATGGATCTCTCCCGCATGTCACTCTGCTTCTCTCCTCAAGCCCCTTCCTTCCCTCTCTTCAAGCAAACACTAGCTGTGGGCATTCCAAAGGGAGCTCATTCACAGCAAACAGGAGCTGTGTTTGTTTTTTTGATAAGCAGCTCCGGGAGCCCCGAGTTCACAACAAAACAAAGAGAGTTATCTTTACTTAACAGCATTATGGGAAGCTTCCAGAGGTCTGTTACAGCGTAGTTAGGTTATTCCCTGTTTACGCTGGCACCTCAGTGCTATAGCTGAAGTGCTATTTTTCTTTATTCCTCTCGTCAAGGTGGAGTACAGGCAGCGCTGTAGCCAGGGAGATACAGCGCTGTATGTGCCTTGCCAGTGTGGACGGGGAGTGAGTTACAGCGCCGTAAAGCCACCACCAGTGCTGCAACTCTCAAGTATAGCCAAGGCCTAACAGATGTATTGGAGCATGAGCTTTCATGGGTGAATACCCACGTCAAACACATGTAATAGAAATTTCCAGAGGCAGGTATAAATATGCAGGCAAGAATCAGTCTGGAGATAACGAGGTTAGTTCAGTCAGGGAGGATGAGGCCCTCTTCCAGCAGTTGAGGAGTGAACACCAAGGGAAGAGAAACTGCTTTTGTAGTTGGCTAGCCATTCAGTCTTTGTTTAATCCTGATCTGATGGTGTCAAATTTGCAAATGAACTGAAGCTCAGTAGTTTCTCTTTGAAGTCTGGTCCTGAAGTTTTTTTGCTGTCAGATGACTGCCTTTACATCTGCTATTGTGTGGCCAGAGAGGTTGAAGTGCTCTCCTACAGGTATTTGTATATTGCCATTCCTAATATCTGACTTGTGTCCATCTATCCTTTTACTTAGGGACTGTCCAGTTTGGCCGATGTACATAGCAGAGGGGCATTGCTGGCACATGATGGAGTATATAACATTGGTGGATGTGCAGGTGAATGAACCAGTGATGTTGTAGCTGATCTGGTTAGGTCCTGTGATGGTGTTGCTGATGTAGATATGTGAGCAGAGTTGTCATCAAGGTTTGTTGCATGGATTGGTTCCTGAGTAAGAGTAGTTACGGTGTGGTGTGTGGTTGCTGGCAAGAACATGCTTAAGGTTTGTGGGTTGTCTGTGGGCAAGGATTGGCCTGCCTCCCAAGGTCTGAGAAAGGGAGGATCATTGTCCAGGATGGGTTGTAGATCCCTGATGATGCGTTAGAGGGGTTTTAGCTGAGGACTGTAGGTACTGGCCAGTGGAGTTCTGTTGGTTTCTTTCTTGGGCTTGTTTTGTAGCAGGATGCTTCTGGGTACACGTCTGGCTCTGTTGATTTGTTTCCTTATTTCCTCATAAATAGGTCTGACTACCAGAAGGAGGCTGCCAGACAACTCTCCAATATCAAATTCTACAGGCCACTTTCCTCAGATCCCACTGAGGAATGTATTAAGAAACTGCACCAATTACTCAGGACACTCCCTACACTAACACAGGAACAAATCAACACACCCTTAGAGGCCCAGCCGGGGTTATTCTATCTACTACCCAAGATCCACAACCTAGAAACCCTGGACGCTCTATCATCTCTGGAATCAGCACTCTCACTGAAGGACTATCCAGATATGTGGACTCTCTACTCCGACCGTATGCCACCAGCTCTCCCAGCTATCTTCATGACTGTCATAAACAGATAGCTAAGGGTTAATGTTCTTTTACCTGAAACACCTGACCAGAGGACCAATCAGGAAACAAGACTTTTTCAAATCTGGGTGAAGCGAAGTTTTGGGTGTGAGTTCTTTGTTCTTTGTCTTGGGTCTGACCCTCTCGGCTCTGAGAGTGATTTTTCTATCTCCTGGCTTTCTAATCTTCTGTTTCCAAGTTGTAAGTACAAAGATAGTAAGACAATAGGTTTATATAGTTTTTTTGTATTTACATGTGTGTAGTTGCTAGAGTGTTTTGAATTGTATTCTTTTTGGATAAAGCTGTTTATTCATTTTTTCCCTTTAAGCAATTGACCCTGTATATTGCCACCTTGATACAGAGACTATATATTATGACCTTTTTCACTCTTTTTATATAAAGCTTTCTTTTTAAGACCTGTTGGAGTTTTTCTTTAGTGGGGACTCCAGGGAATTGAGTCTGCAGCTCACCAGGGAATTGGTGAGAGGAAGAAGTCAGGGGGAAAATCTCTTTGTTAGATTTACTAAGCCTGACTTTGCATACCCTCTGGGTGAGGCGAGGGGAGAGAGATTAGCTCTCTCGGTACTTGTGTTTCCAGGACTGAAAGCAGGGAATCTCCTAGGGTCGTCCAGGGAGGGGAGCCTGGGAGGAAGTACCAAGGAAACAAGGGGAGGGCGTTATTTCCCTTTGTTGTAAGACTCAAGGAATCTGAGTCTTGGGGTCCCCCAGGGAAAGTTTTGGGGGGACCAGAGGGTATCAGGCCCTAAAAATTCCTGATTGGTGGCAGCGCTATCAGATCTAAGCTGGTAATTAAGCTTAGGGGAATTCATGCTAACACCCATATTTTGGACGCTAAGGTCCAGATCTGGGAAGAAATGTTATGACAGTGACATAACTGAGTTCCTGAGAAAACTACAATGCATTGGTGATCTCCCAGAAAACAGCATACTAGAGACAATGGATGTGGAGGCTCGCTACACAAACATCTCACACACAGATGGAATATAAGCTGTCAGGAACAGTATCCTTGATGATGCCACTGCACAACTGGTTGCTGAGCTCTGTGACTTTATCCTCACGCACAACTATTTCAAATTTGGTGACAATATATACCTCCAGACCAGTGGCACCGCTATGGGCACCCACATGGCCCCACAATATGCCAACATTTTTATGGCCGACCTGGAACAATGCTTCCTCAGCTCTTGTCCACTCATGCCCCTTCTTTACCTACGCTACATTGATGACATCTTCATCAAATGGACCCGTGGGAAGGAGACTCTGGAAGAATTCCATCACAATTTCAACAGCTTCCACCCCACCATCAACCTCATCCTGGACCAATCTATATGGGAGATCCACTTCCTAGACACCACATTACAAATAAGTGATGGTCATGTTAACACCACCCTATACCGAAAACCCACCGACCGCTATGCCTACCTTCATGCCGCCAGCTTCCACCCCGGACACACCACACTATCCATCATCTACAGCCAAGTGCTGAGGTACAACCGCATTTGCTCCAACTTCTCAGACAGAGACCAGCACCTACAAGGTCCTCACCAAGCATTCTCAAAACTGCGATACCCACACGAGGAAATAAGGAAACAAATCAACAGAGCCAGACGTGTACCCAGAGGCCTTCTGCTACAAGACAAGCCCAAGAAAGAAACCAACAGAACTTCACTGGCCAACTCTGCCTACATATCTACACCAGCGACAGCATCACAGGACCTAACCAGATCAGCTACAACATCACTGGTTCATTCACCTGCACATCCACCAATGTTATATACAGCATCATGTGCCAGCAATGCCCACTTCAACCTCCCTGGCCACACAATAGCAGATGTAAAGGCAGTCATCTGACAGCAAAAAAACTTCAGGACCAGACTTCAAAGAGAAACTGCTGAGCTTCAGTTCATTTGCAAATTTGACACCATCAGATCAGGATTAAACAAAGACTGTGAATGGCTAGCCAACTACAGAAGCAGTTTCTTCTCCATTGGTGTTCACACCTCAACTGCTAGAAGAGGGCCTCACCCTCCCTGACTGAACTAACCTCTTTATCTCCAGACTGATTCTTGCCTTCATATTTATACCTGCCTCTGGAAATTTCAATTACATGTGTCTGACAAAGTGGGTATTCACCCATTAAAGTTTATGCTCCAATACGTCTGTTAGCCTTTAAGGTGCTGCAGGACTCTTTGTTGCTTTTTACAGATTCAGAGTAACATTGCTACCCCTCGGATACATGATACTAGCAGCCTATTTAATTTTAAAAACAGTAAAACATATCCACCTCCCTTTCCATTTCTGATAAGGGAGTCTTGAAGTTTAAATCTCCTCAGTATGATAGATATGCTTGCATTGATCTGCTTAGCTCTTGGAAGTCCCCAAGGCTCTGGGCTGCTGGCCCCATACTGCCCAGTTAAGAGAACCCATCCATTTTAAAAAGAAGCTATTTTAATTCTTTAGAGCTCCTAGATATTTTGAAGTATTTCCTTGTAACTTTCCCTGAAATTCCATCTCTACCCTACCAGTGAACATGTGAATTTCTATTAGGCTGGGAGGTGAGGGGATTCCTTACTGAGGGACTGATTCAAAGCCCATGGCGGTCAGTGGGAGTCTTTCCATTGATTTCAATGTATCAGGCCATAACGATATCTCACTTTAACAGGAAAACTCAACTCACCCTTACCTAGAGCAGAAAAAATCAGGCAGCTACTGACTTTGCTTCTCTCACTTACAAGTATATTGTAGCTGACTCACTGCAGGAAGTGACTGTGAATGCTGTGGGACACCCACCCCTTAGGGCCTAGATTCACAAATGTATTTATTCAACAAACTCCCATTCAGAGGCCATGCAGCTGGGGACTACCTGAGCTGTGGACTGAACATTTTTTGGCCGGGTCAAACCTGAGTAGTAGGTTGCAAGGCCACTAACTCAGAGTTGAAGGGGATAGGTGTAGGGAGAGAGGTAAGGTCAATGATGCGGGGGGAGAATGCCTGAGAGGGAGAAGAGGAGGGTCAGGCAAGGGGAGAAAATCTATAGCGGCCCCCTTTAAATGGTGCTCCACAGTCTCCAGTCCCATTGAAAGTCAAGGAAGTTAACTTTAAACACGTGTTTAAGTTCCACTGACTTAAATGGTATTTAAGCCCACACTTAAACCCATGCTTAAGTGCTTTGCCAGATGGGGCCATATTGTGGTGAATTTTATTAAAAATTGCAAAGCAAATAAATATAAATAAATCCTAAAGAAAAGTGATGAATCTAACTATTGTATAAAGATCATCTTGATTACACAATAACAGAGTAAGATACACATCAGATAGAAATACAGAATAAATGAGTAGAGGCTACATTTGCAGTTGGTTAATTATTAGATGTGTGAAATGTAGGCATGGGAAAGTAAAGGAGTGTTTTGGATGAAATATTTTGCTAAGGCAGAACACCCACCCACATATTTTGGAATTTAATCAAAATTATTGTTTATATATGCACTAATTTTTTAAAAATAATATTTAGAGGCCAGACACAAAATTAAGCCAGATTTCCTCATTATTTTTGGCAAAGTTCTGCCTGCAGTTTAAAGGAGTTTGGCTTATCTTCTTTGCCCGGCAATCTTAATTTCTTTGAAAAAGGAGATACAGGCCAAAGCTGGGCCCAGGAAAAGCATGGCCCCATATCAATCCAATTTTAAGTTTTCAGAGAAGAGATAAATCATGGAATATGGTGAGTGTAAAAATGTAAGCACAAGGACTTGCTCAGGACTTGGGACATGGCTTGCTTTTTCATTATGCAACTTGGGCTGTATTTCTTTGTTTCTCTTTTTAACTTCGGCACCTTAAAAGATCCACTGACACCTCATGAAGAACTTTGAAAAGATTTTACATAACATTTTTATATATTAATCATTTCGATTTAAATTTGAAAAAAGGGAGACTTTTTTGAAGCTGGCATTTAAAGAAGCTATGCACCCAAATCCCATTGAAATTCAATAAAAGTTGAGGGCCTGCTCTTTTGAAAACCCCACTCTGAATTTCCACGATATGCTTCAGAATTGTTAGGTGATACTCCTTTCTCACCAAGGTTTAACTAGTGTGGTGTACACCCTCATGTCCAGTATAGGATGAATGACTACTATATGAAAAGGTTTCTTCTTTTTCGTTATATTTTTGTTGTCTGAGCAAATAGGAGAGACCTTGTAGTCAGAATCTTTTCTGCATTATTGGATGGCGTTTTCAGCAACTTTGACACAATGTATGTCCTGTGGTTTTCTTGTCTGACATCTTACTTAATGCTATTGAGTGTAACACATTTTTCCCTGTATAGCTGTATGCAGCTATTATTGGCTCATGTCTCTTATCTGACCACTCATCATGCATTAATACCAGGGTAGATACTTGTAGTTCTTCCTTGAATTTTTCCTCTCTTCCTTCATTTTCACCACATAGAAGTGGGCTTGTGAGATAAGCTATGTCCCTCCAGACAGATTTAGTGTGCTTCAAGTGTTCCTTTCAATCACTCAGTGTGAGCTACAGTAAAGGTAAGGTTGTTTGCGGAACAGAAGACTGCCACTTGTTCATCAGGTTCAGGTCTCCCTTTCTTTCCTTTGTTTAATGGTCTCATTGCAGACTGGTTGTTGCCAGTTTTTGGATGTTGAAGATGAATTCTGTTTCCAAATGAAATGGAAGAGCAACTAGATGGTCTGGAACAGGGATTTAAGTCATCATGGCTTTATTAGATGATGATCATAAAATATTGAAAACATCTCACTAACAGCATACTAGTCATCAGAATTATCAGTATTCTGCGCCTTCCACTTCAATGGACAAGGCTTCATTCAATGGCACATTTGATCTTGAAGAATCCAAAGAAATCAATTTTCTACATAAATCCTTTTCATATCGTTCCTTAAATATATTTCACTTCAGAGGAATTATCTACTTTCATTTCTTCAGTCCTTTGAGTTTGTCTCCTACCACTTCCTTCAGTGTCAGCTATGTTGGGTCTCAGGATCACACACCGAGGATCTGTGATCTGTAAATATTAATCACCCATTTTCAGTATTTTTAATAACACATTTGTGGTATTTATCTGCAGCTTTTACAGACAGAAGGAGGAAAAAAAAGCCTCCTAATGAATTCAACATTCTGAAGACCTAAACATAAACTAGTCATCTTCAAATATAACCAGGCTATCACATGTCCTACTCACTTTCTAGGGGGATTCCACAGTCTAGCCAATAAAGTCCTATTTACCACTTTATGACTCCACCCACGCTCCTCTCCAACTACCAATGACAGTTCTTACCACCTACCAGCCACACCCTTCTCTCCAATCACCAGCATCTCCAACTATTCCCCTTCCCCTCTAGGCTTCTAGAACCATCTCATTTCCTCACAGGCCTAAAGGGAATAACAAGAACTTCATCCTTTCCTGTTTAACTTTTCAGAATGAAGTTTTCATTCACAAACTGAAATCCAAGCTGAACGTTTCTAGCCTTGGAAACTTTTCATCTCTTCGTTGAAGTTCATGGTAAACACTACAGAATGACTTGGGAACTAAAAATTGAACAGACCTGGAAAAATCCTAAAATATGTTTAAAAAAATACAAAATGCATTTTTTTTCTGTTCTGAAAAAAAGAGAAAAAACAGGCAGAGGGCAAGAGATCTTTTCACAACCCTGATTGCAACTGTGAGTGAGCCATCCTAAAAGACAAACTGTTAAGTAAAGACTGGGAGGTGGTGAAACAAACTGACTCTTACCCACAGTACTGAGCACTCTGGCAGGCATAAATAGAGACCAACCCTTGTTAGAAACATGGCCGGCTCTAGGTTTTTTGCTGCTCCAAGCACAAAAAAAAACAACCAAACCCTCCAAGAGTGCAACTGCTGAAGCAAAAAAAAAACACAACAACCTGAAATGCCGCCCCTAGAATTGTGCCACCCCAACCACCCGGAATGCTGCCCCTGGAATTCTGCCGCCCCAAGCATGTGCTTGGTTTGCTGGTGCCTAGAGCTGGCCCAGATTAGAACTCAGAAAAGCTGGCACTCTTATTCCCCCGCTATTCATTTGAGGAAAAATATTGATTTATGGATTGTAGGCTCACAATGTTTTGCTGGCCATCTTGTATGCAGGGACTAGCTTTACAGGTTTCTCCACTGCATCTCTGCAGTATTTGCTACTGATTTTATTGTAATTATTATTTTATACCAGCTTTGAACAAAATGATTATCCCGGAGCGCAGCTCCATACCATGCAGTGTGCTCTAGCTTTCACATGAATCACTTCTCCTGGGCTAAATCATGTGCTGTGTGCCTCTCCTTCTCCCACTTCCCTTCCAGCAGGGGTTAGAGGCCTTGGAGAGAATATCTACACTGCCATTAGACACCCGGAGCTCGCCTGTGCCAGCTGCCTCAGGTTTGTGGGGCTCAGGCTGCAGGATTGTTTAATAGCAGTCTACACATTCTCCTGCAGCCTGAGCTCTGGGACCCTCCCACCTTGCAGTGCCCTACAACCTGGGTCCCAGCCCGAGTGTCTACACTGCAACTGAACAGCCTGGTAGCCCTGCAAGCCCGAGTCAGCTGGCATGAGCCAGCCATGGGTTTTTAATCGCAGGATAGACTGAGAGGACTAATGGAGTGACCCAGGAGCCTTTGGTTGGTTTTTGAGGGATGGTGTGGCTCCCTTATATACTGTTCACATGGAGAAAAGCAGACTTTGAGTGGCCCTGTTATTTTCACCAGCAGGGTGTGGTGAGAGGAGCAGCACCTCAGGCTGCTAGGCATCATGCCCAACCCCACCAGATGTTAAACATGCAGTGGCTCTGCTCCCATCTCCAGAACTCACTGCAGCTCCTAGGCCACAGACAGCTGGGGGCTGAGGGCCTTCTGGGAACCATGAGGGGATCCAGGACGGGACAGCAGTGAAGAAGCCCTGCAACGGTACAGCCAATATTTAACAATTTGACTGGGGAAAATATTTCCTGTACCTTGAGAGTTGGGGGAGAGCAGCATACATTGCATTTTTAGGGGGAGGGGAAGCGTTTTTACCTTTTTGTACAAATTTTAGATGACTTCTTCCACAACCACCTCTGGTGGCACTGCATGGTATATTCCTATACATGTCTGAGGTCCCCATCACTGCCAGCCACAAATGTTCAAGATCAATGAGTCAGCTGCCTCCCCCACTCCACCCCTCACCCTCATGACATTTTTAAGTAGTAATACATTGTTGCTTGCTTCTAGTTCAGAGCCTTTAGGATGCCAGCAGGCAAGGAGGCAGAGAGTGAGTGGAATTTTGATTCCAGGGCTTAGCTTGTAACGAAAGAGGTGCTGAGATTCAAGCAATGTTTTTACTTTCATAACTGCCGCAGGAAGCCCAGAGATGCCAGGGCTGTGAGCTGCCAAGCCTAGAGGTGTGGAGACTCAGCCCTGGCAAGCCCTGGAACAAATTAAGTACTGCCTGACTCCATGTTTCCAGTCCATTAGCCAGTGGAGCTGAACAGCTGTAAAAGAGGATGCAATCTGCAACTGATATGGACCAGGAGCAGATGACATCCCACTGGAACAAGGTGGGAGAACTGCGAAATGAGCTCCCCAACTCATTCCTTGGCCCTCTCTGTGCTACCCTTGACTCAGGGGGGTTGGTAAATCACAAACTAGCCCTTTAACTTTCCAAGGCTGCAGGGTGGAGCGCAAATCTGTTTCCATGGCGCTTTCACATAAAAGAGGGCATGGTCAGGGGTGTGCACAAGGGAGGAAAGCGGAGGCACGCCCCCCCCCAATAATCATTGAGGGCACAGACCTCCTCCGGCACAGAACATGCCCCTCCAAAAGCAGTGAGATTTAAATTCTTCCACATGCCCCAGGGCACGGTAAATAGCAGAGAGAGGTATATGAAAGTGTACACCAAGGAACCCTAGTCAAGTTCACTCCCTAAAGAAAATTAAGGCTTCTGCTGCCTTAAAGAGAAAGCTGTGACTGGTTAGTGAAAAGCGCTATTGATTTCTGAAAAAGGAATAATATCAACTTCCCTTACAAAAATAAATTAAGTTGTGTTGAAATACTGAGTTCCTTTTCCTTCTTGATTTTCACTCGGGAATCATCTGTCCTGACAGCTCACCATGATGTTAACTTTGAGAACTGCATTAAAACAATCTGACTGCTTCAGGGAAGAAAGGTTACTATCGGCCAAATTCCTGCTGAGACTGCAGGACTGTCACTCCCATGTGACTATTGCTGGCATGGGAAAAAAACATAAGGTCTGACATTCGGAAGGACTCTGTGTACTTCTTTTTGCTATTTTATTTGAAGTGCACAGAGCCAGAAGTGCAGTGGATAGGCATAAAGAGTAGACATCTTGAAAGACAGTCCTAGACTGAATGACTGAGATCTGAGACTATTTTGTCTCCAAGAAAATACCAATGAGCATGGCTTGGAGCAAGCACATGTAAAAAAACAAGGATTATTATCTAAGTATTACACTTATCACCTGGCAGTCATTCATGGGTGATGGCTTGAGAACACACTGTGAAGTAGGGAGATATTTTTTGTGCTCCTTTTCCCTCCCTAAGGAACTCATACTTTCAGCCTAATTAAGAGCAGACAGAAGCCTGGTAAATCAAGGTGCAAAATTATGCCCTTAGGGGTCATAATGAGAAAGCAAGCACATGATCTAGGGTATAACAATTCATTAAGCAGGTATATTCCCAACTACACTGCCACCACAAACTAGAGTCCTGATCCGCAGATTAGCAAAGGCTGAGACCCTCAGTCCCTGGGTTGGAGCCTTAGTGACACAGGCCCAGATCTTCAAAGGTATTTAGGCACCCAACTGCCATTGATAGAGGTGCTTGATAAAGGTGCCTAAATGCCTTTGAGAACGTGGGCCACAGTCCATTGGCCCATGAGCTTTGGAGGTCCAGTGCACATCCTGAAGCTGCAGCTGGGCCCTTGCAGTGCGAGCCCGACTTCTTGATGTACCATCAACCAGACTGGTCAGCTAGACCTGCGATCAGTGCTATAAAGCACAACAGGTAGTTAGACTATTCCCTGCTCATGCCTCCTCCATATGGGATTCTGAGCCTTCCTGCCACCAGACTGCTTGGCTAATGGTCAAGCTCACTGAGGCCAACTATGTGGGGGATGGCCCTCCCAGCCTTTCCTAACTCCAGCCAAGGTGGGGAGAGCGGGGGCTGCTCACTCATGTACCCAAGTGGGGAGGTATGGGGCACAGACAGGAGGGGAGCCCAGGCTCTAAAGCTAAATTGGTCTCATCATTCCCCGATGGGGACATCAGAGACAGATGCTTTCTAAGGGCTTTGGAATGCCTCGGTAGTCACAGCAAAGTGATGTAAAATGAAGATCCTGAGATTTCATGGCTTGTGTCTGAGTGGGAGGACTTTGCTAGCGTGTCTGTCTGCAATAGATTTGGAGAGGATGCCATGAGAAATGTCAGTTGCTCCTGAGGCAAATCCAACTTTGCATGAGAGCCTGGAAATATCTGGCAAAGTTAAAAAAAATACTTTGAGAGTCAAATAATAGGTGCTGTAATGGGAAAGGTGCCATCAACTCCGGGGACTAGATTATAGATTTTCCAATAGTCCCAAGTAAAGGCCACTACATAGCTATGCTAGCCCAGTCACAGGTCAGGGACTGAACCAAAGCTTTTCCCAGGTGCAGATTGCTGCCTGTGACCAGGCATATCCGATACATGCACAGACAGCTTGGAGACTCACTGCTTGTAAACCCCAGGGGTGACAGCATTCCCCCCTCACCATCACAGCTTTGCTCAGCACCTTGCTGACAACAACAGCATAGCGTTCCTCAGCCCTTTGTACCCAGGATGGGATGGGGAGGAGATCTCTCTTGGCTCTAGCTCACAAAGCCTTGTTCACTCTCTCTACCCCCTCTCCCCTGCCACTACCTTCCTTCTACTCCCTGCACTCACAGGCTAATTAGTGCTTCCACGCTGTCCAGGCCCATCTAATCTGCCCATTAGGCCCAGCTTTGTCCCTCAGGTTTACTCGACAGCTATTTAATTGGCTATACAAAGTGCTAGTACAGCTGCTGATGTCCAGCACCCTGGCCCCATAGCTAATGCATTGTGTGGGTGAGGCATCAAGGCTGCCCCTGCTCCTCACCACGTGTGCGGTATGGGGAGTAGCAGCCCTGCAGAGAGCACTCTCTCCTGGTTTATGACTCATGATACGGGTAGCCGGATAAGAGGCCACCCAGCACCCCCTCTCTCCCCTGAGCCGGAGCACAGGGCAAGCCACAGTTTTGTCCATAATTAGCAGCCTTGCTGCTATACCAGATGGAACATGTTAGTGCAAGCACGTACCAACAAATGCTGGCAGGGGTGCAAAGGCAACACCCACTGGGAGGGGCAGCCAGAGGCACTGCTCAGTGTACTCCACCTAAGGCCCTCAGAGACATCACCTGGGCACTTCAGCTGCTCCCTGCAAGCATTCGGAGAGGCTGCATTTGCAGAAGCCAGAGACAGCTGTCACAGAGCAAGTCAGAGACAAGCTGCATGTTACTACATGGTTAACAGGGTTAAGGGGAGGGAATTGCACCACCTCCTCCTGCAGAGTGAGTTAGATTTCTAAGGTACTCATTAGCCTTTCATAGGGTGACCAGATGTCCTGATTTTATAGGGACAGTTCTGATATTTGGGGCTTTTTCTTATATAGGCACCAATTACCCCCCACCCCTTGTCCCAATTTTTCACATTTGCTATGTGGTCACCCTAGCCTTTCAGCCAGTGCTGCGCTTTGACAGTTATACTCTGCAGGGATCCATTTCTGGCCCCTGCCAATCAGAAGTCACTCCACTGAAATCAATGGCGTTCCAGCATAGTGGTGCTAGGGTCAATAAGAGGAGAACCAGGCACCCTCGTACCAGATCCACAAATGCTTCAGGGAAACCAAACGGTGGAAGTGAATAGGAAAACATCTCAGATGACATTAGGGATGAGAGACTTGGACTGTATATGCATGTCATAAAAGCCACCGTGGTGACCTCCAACAAGTCACTGCTTGTTCAAGTAATCTAGTCAAAAGTACCTGGGTTCAGAGCAGTCCCAATGATTACTACTGTTACGTGTGTGACTGCGTACAAAAGAGAAGTGTGGGCACTTTGTTTTCTTTTTGCTCTCTCATACGTTTCTCTTGGTGAGATTTTGGAAGTTTTTCCTTCCAATGGGTAAGGCAATAAATGAGAAATTACTGCCTCTGGCAAAACTAATATAAGACCCAACAAGGAGAGAAAGCTGTGGTTTATATATCCTCTTCTATCAGGCTCCGGCAACCACATTCTGAACTAATGTTTTATCAGTGCAGTGATGCTATGGCAGATGAGTGACCATATCAGCAAATAGTTGCTTTGCTGATTGCAGGATCCTGGAACTGACTTGTGATGGAAGGCGAGGTAGGAGCAATGGTGATCTGCGAGAAAAACAAACAGATTGCTTTGTCAGCCATCTGCTTTAGACTCAGACAGTCCCTTTATTATCCTTTCTATCTCATTAGACGCTGACCTGGATCACAATTTGTCCATATCTGTTCTTGCCTCTTTCCCACTGTGTCAGATACTGCATCATTATTTCATTCCTCCCTGACCTCAGGTTGCCCTCTCTCACTGGCTGCAATTTCAAGACATGCATGAAATGGGTGAAGATTCGATTTGTTATCTGAACATGGCCTCTGAGCAGAGCGAATTGAAGCATCACAGCCTCTCTGAGCAGAAGCCCAGAAGAATGCAAGGGCGACTGGTGGTTTGCACCCCACCTCTGAACCGGTACTCAGAGGTTTGGCTGTGAGAAGATCACTAATCCTTTGGACAGTTCGGACCAGGGAAGCTGGGAGATGGAGGTTGCCTGCTCTATAAATGGCGTTGCTCCAGATCTGCAGCTTCCAGCCCATAAAATCGGTTCGCAGGCCAGTGGCATGAGACAGCAAAGGAGGAAAGAGTCAGAGACTCTTTGAAACTGACTAGGCTTTGCTATTGCCAATCTAATCATTGTGGCAGGTGCTCAAAGCTCTGAGGAATAGACTGTGAGGCCCTTCTTTCCTAATGGTGACTAGGCTCTTACTCCATGGGTGTGCTCATTGACCCGAATGGGAGTAGCTGTGGGTAAGGTGCCACCAGCTCCAAATAAAACAGATGGTTGACAGCACACTCCCACGTAGTCTGTACTCCCCTCTCCCCACACCCCTCCTCAGTCTTCAGAACAGAGCGACATTTTCTGTTGGCTGCTGATCATCACGCCCAGAGAGCAGCCCTTAAGGTTTATAAGCAGGGCCGGAGCAAGGACGTTTTGTGCCCTAGGCGAAACTTCCACCTTTTGCCCTCCCTCCAGCCCTGCGGCAGCTCCCCTCCCCTCCTCCACCCTGAGGTGCCCCCACCCCTGTGGCAGCTCCCTCCCTGCCCTGAGGCTCCCCCCGCCCCCTGGGAGCCCTGCAGCACCTCCCCATCCCAGTTCACCTCTGCTCCATGTCCTCCCCAAGCACCAGCTCTGCTCTAATTCTCCTTCCAGGCTTGCAGCGCCAAACAGCTGATTAGTGCTGCAAGCCTGGGAGGCAGGAGAAGTGGAGCAGCAACCGTGCGCTCGGGGAGGAACCGCTGTAAAAAAAAAATTGGGGACACTGCTTTTTGGTGCCCCCAAATCTTGGCACCCTAGGCAACCACATAGTGTGCCTTAATGGTAGCACTGGCCGTGTTTATAAACCAAATGCAGATGAGGGATGGCTGGCGTTAACCCAGCTAGCTGTGCCCTCCCAAAATGCCCACACAAACCTCCCAAAGACCTGGGTCCTTGGCGAGGGGCCAGAAGGCCCCATGAGAAAAGGTGAGGCCCCCAAAGCATTTCCCATGTGGTAGGGCTGTGCCAGCTTTCTGCTCGGCAGACTGGATTGAAATTCTTCCCTCCTCTTCCTCTCAGCAGAGCGATGTGAACAGCAGAGGAGCAAAGGGACACGCTACATGCCAATATGTCCCTTGTCTGCCCTTCTGACAGCAGGAGCACAGGACACAGCACAAGTGCTAACGGACAGGTGGGAGCAACCCGTGGAGTTCCCTCAGCAGCACCAGTGCAAAGTAACCTCTCTGCAAGGGGAGAAAGAGAGCATGATCATTCAATTAGCATCAGCCACGTGCTGTATTGATTATTAATATCCCAGTCGCACCGAGAGGCACAGCTGAGATCCTGACATCATTGTGTTAGGCCTGGTACAGACACAGGGAGAGGCAGGCCGCCCCCGCAAAGCATTTACCATCTAAATAAGCAGAGGCTGGGAGGGGAAACAGAGGCATGCAGAGATAAAGTAACTTGCCTAGGATCACACAGCAGGTCAGTGGCATGAACAGAGCTCAGGTATGCCAGGGACCAGTCCAGTCCACTATCCACTAGCCCACGCAGCTCCTCCTTTCCCCATTATTACTGGGACTCAATCCAACTTCAAGGAGATACATTACATGTTCTATAAATGGTGTACAAGGGTCAATTTATAAAGAGGTGTATGCTACTATGTAAAGGCTGGAATACTATAAAACACCTCTTATTTACTCACTTCTCCCTAAGATTCCAAACTCTGATGGAAAGCTCTGACAGCAGAAGGTCTGTCGCTCCTGATGACAAGCACAAATGTTTTCTGTCTTAGGAACAGGTGTTTAGAAATCTCAGCTCCCTAAACCAAACGATTAAAATTGTCTGTAAAAACGCACATACACAAATACAGTGGGGACACTGAGCACACTAATAGACTAGGTATGGCCCTAGAGGGCAATCAGTACAAGAACAAGAAGAAGGAATTTAACAAGAATACAAGGAGAAGGAATTTAACATTTAACATTGTGACAGGTCGGTTTACACAAAAAAGGGGATTTAAAGAGCCCAAGGGATTTAGGTGCCAAAATCCCATTTAGTGGCTTTGAAAATTTCAGCTTTTTTTTAAAGCAAGCTAAACTTCAGAGTCTTCCCCCATGTGAAAATATCTGATGTATAATAATTTGCATTCACATTTTCACCCTTCCCCCAAATATAGCACTTTAAAAATATGGGTAAACAGTATGGCTTGACATTTTACAGATGGGGAAACTGAGGCACAAAGAGTTTGTTTTTTTTTTTAAGGGTAACATTGTCAAAAGTGCTGAAGGCACTTCACTGCTTTCGAAGATTTCACTCTTAGTAACTTGCCCAGGGCCAAACAACATATCCAGGGCAGATTTGGGACTAGAATGCTATTGTGTTTGTATGATAAAGAAATGTTAATACATACATAGTATAAAGAAAAGAAACCCACCAGAAAGAGCACTTCTGTTTCAGACCTTAAACCAAAAAAGTCAGTGGAAAATGTGAGACTTCACACAGATTCCTGAAGGATGATATTCAGGAATCCTTGGGAATGAAATAAGTAATGTATTTCAATTCCAGACAATTTATAACATTAAATATTAAATGCTAAGATTGTAATTTAAAATAAATGTATAAAAGTTAGTAACATTATAAATCTTAAGCTAATTGTTCTAGGTCTGTCTCTTGGAGTAAAGTGTCTGTTAGTTCTAAATTGCCGCTACTGGCATGGCAGAGTCTTTTGTAGTACTTCTTTATTCCCACAACTGGACAAAACAGAGAAAGAATAGGAGTGGGAAAGGCAGGGTTCAGAAACATTCAGCACTAGCCTAACTCTGCTCCTGTTGAAGCCAATGGTAAAACTCCCATTGACTTCAAACTATGATCTCCATATATACTGTTGCTGTAGAAAATTGTGATATATCTGCAGGAAAAATTGGGATATCAGCTATGATTCACCGAAAAGGGTGATTTTGGGAGATTTCAACACATCACTACTAGAAGATCCAGCAGCATGTAGAGCCCAGATGACCTTTCAGTCTGCTTATCAAAGTGCTTCCCACTGCCCTTGTCAAGGCAGGTGAAACAATAATAGATATGAAAGCAAAGACAGCTCAGCTGCATCCACAATACTTTGTTACATTAAAAACATTCTCAAAAGGTCAACATGGACCTGATGTTAATTTTTGTTACCTCTTACATGTTGTGGCTGTGAGTGCAGAACAGTGATAACCAATTTATGAATTACGATAAGACATTACAGTAGCACCAGAACCTCCCCCATCCAATCTGGGTTTTGGTGAATCAGTTCTAAGTGGTATTTAATTCCCTTACATAAAAAAGGAAAATATAAGGCAAGGTTGATCCTGACAATGAAAAGAGGATGAGAAAGATGGGTAAGACCCTGGTCTGGGCCTTATGGGATCTAGGTTCAGCTTTCTGCTCTGCTACAGACACTCCTTATGCCCTTGGGCAAAACTTTGAATTTCTCTGTGCCTCAGGAAAAACAGGGTCAAATCTTGCCCCACTGGAGTGTGGTGAGGGTAAATGAATTCCTGGGAGGTGCTCAGATGAAATGACAACAGGGGCAATATAAAATGTAGCTAGAAAGAAAAGCCAAATACTGTGATTCTAAGCACAAAAAGGCCTCAGGAAAAAAATGAATGCAAAATTATAACATTGGGCCAACTTCTTAGCTGATGCAAATGGTGTGGCTCCACTGACTTCAGTGGCGCACTATCTAGTTACACCAGGTGAGGATCTGGCCCACTCTTTTCCTCTTGCTCAATATCATTACCTCTATAGAATATATTTCATACTAGGCCAATTTACTGTTAAATTAGACATTGAAGATCTTAAG